>NC_142929.1:119943553-119986053 GCF_046866305.1 Octopus bimaculoides
ATTTATAAATCAATTTGAACTATGTAATAAAACCCTATAAGATTCAACTATTGATTGGAATTTTTTTTTTTCTTAGTGCTTTTATTTCCCCCTAATGCGCTGCTTCTATTGTTTTTTTAATTTTCCTCGTTTGTTTGTGCGGATTTGTTATATACAGATATTGTATATATGTATGTAACATAAAACCTGACGGAATATTACTCTCTGTTATTATGTGTTAGATACGCCACAATCTTATTCTAGCTAAGCAACCGATTAGATTTACAAAGTGAAGCATAACAAATGCTGATAGCCAGTAGTAATTGCTTCCGTTATAATCATAAATCTAATAAATATAATTTCATTTTAATTCGTATTATATGTCGCCCATACAAAAGTAATTACATTCAAAGAAAATATCTTATTGGGCTTTGAGATTTTAGAATATTGGGTAATTTCTTTCTGTAACCATCTACTTATTGTGTGTATTGAGCTTATAATATATACCTTAGAAAGGAGGAAATTGTGTGAAAGAAGGCGGAAAGCTAAAGGTGAGACTGGTTTGGAATACTCAGGTCACGTGACAGAAATTGCCCAGATTTATTTGAATAAAATGAGCAGGAGAGAAAATAGAAGAAATCTTCCTTTACATTTTATCATTGAAACTTAGAATTTTCGGAATTTACTCCAATATTGATGTCAAGAAATCTAATGTTTCGAATTTGCATACATTCATATTTTACTTAAGTTCGTATGGTATATCATTCAATCATTCATTAAAATACTATTTGATGTTCAATGTACGTTATAATTCGATCCAACAATGGTTTTTTGCTGTGTAGTCAATTTAGGTCTTCTCTTCGTAGTAGACGGCATCTCGCATATAAACCGTATTTAGAAAGACACTATTGAAGATTCTGGCATGTATGGTCTTGTCTATTTTTGTTTTGAGCACATCGTATATTGAGACAAGCGGCTTCCATTTTACCCTTGTTATCTTCGAGATTTCAGCAACCAGTTCGTCGTGTACCACGTCTATTTGGAATTTAGCCCGGATTATTTTCTTTTCATGCAATTCAATTTAAAGCCTACTACTGAGCTAGCATGCTCAGCAGCTGATATCTAGTTTCGGCAATGAGTACAGTGGTATCTACGAATGGGAGGTGTTTTAGAATGTTGACGTTAATGTTCACGCCACATCGCCAATCAATGGCTCTGTCGACAATTTCTAGAAATACTATTACACGCAATTTTTAATTTCTGCTCTTAAGAATAATAATAAAGGGACTAGAGTAACCGACACAACGTCGAACAAAGTGGCATGCACAATTTGTTGTATGTGTTGTACGTTCTCATTTTAAGTCTCGTGAGGTTCAACTTTGCACTTTATATTTCTGTTGATAAAATAAAGAAACATTTAGACATTACACTGAATGTATTTGACCGAAACATTCCCGGCTATGAAGACACATTTAATATTATGCTTATGTTAGAATTTTATATTGACAATATTGAAATAAAGGGTTCCAGATCACACTAAATAATTAGTCATTATTTTCAGAACTGGCAAAAGCAAAAATAAAGGAAGGAAATATGAATTTCATTACACAAACAATAAAATAATATTTCTCAGTCGAATTTTGTAGTCTATACCCACGAGAAAGAGAAGATGATTGTTGAGAGGATGTTTAATATGTAGGGCTATTCGCAGTAAATTATTAACGATAAAGCATAGATTCGAATCTAATTGCACTATGCCTTGCACTATACCTTGTACATTCTTGTTATTTTGATTATCAATTTTTATATATGACAAAAATTTTCATATGACCAAATTTTGTGTACAACAACGTCGTTTTCTACATTATAGAATTAAACAAACAATGATGTCCCATACGCAGGAAGACACACACACACTAATATAGTATATATTACTCTCCTTTACTCTTTTACTTGTTTCAGTCATTTGACTGCATCCATGCTGGAGCACCACATTTAGTCGAGCAAATTGACCTCAGGACTTATTCTTTGTAAGTCTAGTACTTATTCTATCGGTCTCTATTGCCGAACCGCTATTGTACGGGGACGTAAACACACCAGCATCGGTTGTCAAGCGATGTTGGGGGGACAAATGCAGACACACAAACACACACACGCACACATATATATATACATATACATATATACAACGGGCTTCTTTCAGTTTCCGTCTACCAAATCCACTCACAAGCCTTTGGTCGTCCCGAGGTTTTAGTAGAAGACACTTGCCCACGGTGCCATGCAGTGGGACTGAACCCGGAACCATGTGGTTGGTTAGCAAACCACTTACCGCACAACCACTCCTGCGCCATAAGCTTGTATTATATATTAATACGTGTAAATAGCGTAAAAAAATAGCATAGTAAAACAATTATTCCTACAAGATAGCACCTTTCTGGATAAAATCTCCAAGGGTGAGGCTGATTGACCAATAGTATTATCAGATGTCATTCCTCATTGGATTAATTTTTTAGGGTTATATGTAACAAGGAATTTTCAAGAAAATTACAGGCTGTTGATGACATGATGTAAGTTATATATGTCGTATTATAAGGAAACGATGACAGTTATTAACTTGAAAGAAGCTCCTCATATATGTATATTTATGTATATATATATATATATATATATATATATATATATATATATATATATATATATATATATATATATATATATATATATATATATATATATATATATATATATATATATATATATATATATATATATATATATATATATATATATATATATAATTTTGTGTATTTCTTCTATTTTAATGAATAAAAATTCTTCTGATAGAATAAATGGGTTAATAGAAACCAATGTAGCAAAGAACACAAAATAACTGTGGTTTAGTTCCTGTTTTTAAGGCAGGAACTCCTTGAAATTTTGGGTATTTGAACATATTTAAGAATTTAAGGAATGGAGAAAACGCATGTTATAATTGCATACTTTATTCCTACATATGTTTCAAAGGATTACGACCTGTGTGATCCATAGGGATCTTTGATATTAAAATTGTAACCTTCTCATCAGGGAAAGCATGTGAATAATCTTAAACGTAAGACATTATGACCGATTATGAAAACAATAGATGGATAAGGTTATGACTTGATTCATTTGAAAAAAAATCGTTAGAGAATTGGACAGTGCCGGATAGTGGGTTGGACAACACATACATATAAATGTGTGAGAACGTACATGCATACATAAATACATATACAAAAATACACACATACCTGCATATTGATACACACACACACACACACACACACACACACATATATATATATATATATATATATATATATATATATATACATATACATATATATGTGTACCTGTATACATATATATATATACACACACACATATATATACACTCATACGTCCACATTTATACATATGCACATACGTACCCACGCATATACAAATATACACATAAGTGTTCATGTCCCCATATACACATATTTATCCATTTATATATACACATGTATAAATAGAAATAGACTCATACACATACACATAGCTATACATCTACGCCTATTACCTAATAAAATAAACAGTGTACAGAGAATTATATTTATATAGGATGTAGTATTAACCTGAAACAGAGAATATATAACCATAAGTCTTCGTTTAGACTTAGACATAAGGCAAATAGTACGACATTGGCAAGTAAAATTTGGGAGTTAAAAGATAATGGTATTAATTTTAGCCTTAAATGGGAAATTATAAGAAAAGCTCAACCTTATAGAAATAATAGATATGGATGTGAATTGTGTTCTATGGAAATATATGAAATTTTTAAACTTAGGAACAATCCTAATCTAATCAATAATAGATTAGACCTTAGGGTATCATGTGTGCATTGCTCTACTCGCACTTTTAAATTTTTTAAAAAATAGGACTTTTATTTAAGTAACTAAAGTTATCAAAATATAGTACTTTACTTCTATTATGGTCATCTAGGACTATCAATTAGCACATATTTATATTGGTAATTGAACCTTTATAACATATATTCCTGATCTCTCACCTTAACATCTAATCTACTTAAATCAATCATCAGATTCCTGTATTGATTATCCTTGTTATTTCCTAACAACCTTTCTTTTTTCAGTCCCTTAAACATTAGTAAGCACATTATTATAAACTAATATAAATCCGATAATAATTTTTATTTTTTATTCACATTATATAAATAAAGCTTACCTATGTGTCTCCTAAATAGTATCATTATCTTATCTTCAGCTAATAATTTTTGTGGAAAATAATTACATCTCATTTTATTTATTTTATTAACATACCTCTTATTGTGAAAACATTAGTTAGAGTATTGTTGTTGTCTGTACCACTATACTATTACTCTATTCAGACTAAAAGTAAAAAACCTATTTGACCCATATATCTAGGGCTGTAATTCCTCAACACTTTGATAGTAGTAAAATGACCTGATACTACTATGACCAGTGAAACCTTTAGATTCTAATACATTTTATAGCCTTGTCCATGCATACTGCTTACACCTTCCCTCTCTTTAGAAGTAATTGTCCCTTTGCTATCACCACTACATAAGAAACAATAAAATCTGAGACAGTTAAAACTTTTGTCTAGAATCAATTACTAGCCTGATAGACTCGGCTATATCAAGATGGACTTATGTATTGTTCCTCACATTTGGATTTTTATATATTCTCTCTCCCACTTGGATTTGAAATGTTGCCACATTTATAATATGTCTTTTCTACAGTAATTCTTTCTGCATTTTCGTGCAGCTGAAGATTGCTCTTCATATTGCATTTAAGGTAATGCTCGCATTACTTAAATAAATTGAAGTAGCATGAAACGTGCGTACTGCAATCACCTTTGAAATCCGTGTTGCTTATTTTTTTTATTTTAATCACCTATCCTTTTGGGATGCGATATTCGGGTGCCTACGCATAATTACCATATTCAAGCCTTGAATCTCTCTCTCTCTCTCTCTCTCTCTCTCTCTCTATATATATATATATATATATATATATATATATATATATATATATATATATATATATATGTGTGTGTGTGTGTGTGTGTGTGTGCGTGTGTGTGTGTCGTTATGAGTGTGTATATCGGCCGTGTGTTTGTCAAGCCATCAGCTGTTGAAAACCGGTGGTGCTGTGTTTGTTTCCTCGTAACCCAGCTGTTGGCACAATAGAGCCAGATAAAATAAGTACCAGGCTTAAAAGCTATAATTAATGAGGTCAATACATTTGACTTAAATTCTTCAAGGGGGCGCCCCAGCATAGTCGCAGTCTAATCACTGAAACAAGTAAAATATGAAATCAACAACAAAAGATATACACACATACGTATATATATATATATATATATATATATATATATATATATATATATATATATGTTGCTGTACTTGGGGATGGTCATATTGCCAGTTTAGCCAATAAAAACACACGCACTGTATATTTGGTGTTAATTTTTTTTTTTTTTCAGCTTTATATTACATTAATCTTAATCTTAATCTTATTTCGGCCAGAGTTCTTTCGTCACACTTCTGTGACCTCATCAGTGGTCCTTTGTTTCCTTCTTTCTTATGTGTGTCTCACCTTGCTAACTATCAGCCATTTTGTATTTTGTATTCCTATTGTATGTGTCTACGCATGCGTGTCCTTCAATGTGTCTGTGTCTTTTGTAAGTGCATGTGTGTATGGGGAGTGTCTGTATCACCTATATTCTCTGTTAATACGTGTTCATTTGTATTAGTTTTTATTTATTTATATGTTCATGTGTGTGTGTGTGTGTTTTTTTTATTTTTTTTTTATTTTTAATGTGTTTAATTAAATTTTGTTAACGTATGTAGTATTTAATTCCATTTGTTTATCTATGTATTGTATTATACTTTGTTCCTATTATTGGTTTATGGGTAACATGTTGTCACATGCTGTGGTTTGTTAGTGGCGTATGTTAGTGTTCCATTCTAGTTTCCTATTCAGGCTAGGTTTCCCTTCTATTATGTGTGTAGCTTCAGTAATTTGTCTAAGTGCTGCATCACTGCTATGTGTAGATAAGATTTTAATTTCTATGTTGTTGATTGAGCCTCTATGTTCTTGCTCAGCGTGCTGGTACAGAACTGATGAGTTCTTCCCTTCCTTAAGTTCCCTCCAATGTTCGTTTGCCCGCTCCCCTATACTCCTTGCTGTTTCGCCTACATATGTCGTTGTCTTATTTCTGCATCGTCCCTCTGTACATCTTATACTATAGACCACATTTCTGGTTTTGCAGTTCGTTTGTGGGCTAAATCTACATACGATACAGTTCCTATCAGTGCAGGGGGTTCTACTGAAAGGGTATGTTCTACTGATAAGGGATTTGATAGGGTTGCCTGGCCTTTCAACAACCTTAATTCTTAGCTTAAGTTTGTCTAGGGCCCTTCTAAAGCGGTACGCCAGTTCGCCTCTAGGGGTGGTGTCGACGAACATGACGCTTTGGTACTTGTGGCTATTGTACCATGAGCTTGCCTTCCCTATTTTCTTCTTAGTTCTTTCTATGGTGTTCCATGATTTGCTCCTATAGAGTGGGCAAATCCCATTCCTATCGTTGCGTTTGATTGTTTCAAACTTCTTCATAGCTCCTTTGTAAACCCTGATCCTTTCTTTATGGCTGTAACCCGAGAACTGCATGCGGTGGACGAAATGTTGTATATGTCTCTTTAATTCTGTAGGGTCGCACATGCAGGAGACATTTCGCATTACTCTGACGAGGTCTGCCATCAATATGTTGAATTTGGCATTGTCCGCAATAGCCGAGTTCCGGTGGGTCAGGTACTTGGAGGCCATAGGTTTTGTATAGTGTGAATGGAGGATTCTGGTTTTATTGTTCTTAGTTTCTAGCCAGAGTTCAGTATCTAATACAGGTAATCTATGGTTAGGGTGTTTAGTAGGGTAGTCTATCGTAACTCTAATACTCTGGTGGATGGAGTTAGCTATTTGCTGGATGCTCTCCATAGTCTTAGTTTCTATTTCTATTTCAGGGGTACTCTCTTGTGGGGGTGTCTTTACCACTAAGTTGATATCATCGACATATCGAGATGTCGATGATATCAACTTAGTGGTAAAGACACCCCCACAAGAGAGTACCCCTGAAATAGAAATAGAAACTAAGACTATGGAGAGCATCCAGCAAATAGCTAACTCCATCCACCAGAGTATTAGAGTTACGATAGACTACCCTACTAAACACCCTAACCATAGATTACCTGTATTAGATACTGAACTCTGGCTAGAAACTAAGAACAATAAAACCAGAATCCTCCATTCACACTATACAAAACCTATGGCCTCCAAGTACCTGACCCACCGGAACTCGGCTATTGCGGACAATGCCAAATTCAACATATTGATGGCAGACCTCGTCAGAGTAATGCGAAATGTCTCCTGCATGTGCGACCCTACAGAATTAAAGAGACATATACAACATTTCGTCCACCGCATGCAGTTCTCGGGTTACAGCCATAAAGAAAGGATCAGGGTTTACAAAGGAGCTATGAAGAAGTTTGAAACAATCAAACGCAACGATAGGAATGGGATTTGCCCACTCTATAGGAGCAAATCATGGAACACCATAGAAAGAACTAAGAAGAAAATAGGGAAGGCAAGCTCATGGTACAATAGCCACAAGTACCAAAGCGTCATGTTCGTCGACACCACCCCTAGAGGCGAACTGGCGTACCGCTTTAGAAGGGCCCTAGACAAACTTAAGCTAAGAATTAAGGTTGTTGAAAGGCCAGGCAACCCTATCAAATCCCTTATCAGTAGAACATACCCTTTCAGTAGAACCCCCTGCACTGATAGGAACTGTATCGTATGTAGATTTAGCCCACAAACGAACTGCAAAACCAGAAATGTGGTCTATAGTATAAGATGTACAGAGGGACGATGCAGAAATAAGACAACGACATATGTAGGCGAAACAGCAAGGAGTATAGGGGAGCGGGCAAACGAACATTGGAGGGAACTTAAGGAAGGGAAGAACTCATCAGTTCTGTACCAGCACGCTGAGCAAGAACATAGAGGCTCAATCAACAACATAGAAATTAAAATCTTATCTACACATAGCAGTGATGCAGCACTTAGACAAATTACTGAAGCTACACACATAATAGAAGGGAAACCTAGCCTGAATAGGAAACTAGAATGGAACACTAACATACGCCACTAACAAACCACAGCATGTGACAACATGTTACCCATAAACCAATAATAGGAACAAAGTATAATACAATACATAGATAAACAAATGGAATTAAATACTACATACGTTAACAAAATTTAATTAAACACATTAAAAATAAAAAAAAATAAAAAAAACACACACACACACACATGAACATATAAATAAATAAAAACTAATACAAATGAACACGTATTAACAGAGAATATAGGTGATACAGACACTCCCCATACACACATGCACTTACAAAAGACACAGACACATTGAAGGACACGCATGCGTAGACACATACAATAGGAATACAAAATACAAAATGGCTGATAGTTAGCAAGGTGAGACACACATAAGAAAGAAGGAAACAAAGGACCACTGATGAGGTCACAGAAGTGTGACGAAAGAACTCTGGCCGAAATAAGATTAAGATTAAGATTAATGTAATATAAAGCTGAAAAAAAAAAAAAATTAACACCAAATATACAGTGCGTGTGTTTTTATTGGCTAAACTGGCAATATGACCATCCCCAAGTACAACAACATCTGTTTCAACACACGATTTCACATAAAAAATCTTGCAAAACAAATATATATATATATATATATATATATATATATATATATATATATATATATATATATATATACATACATATGTATATATATATAGAGAGAGAGAGAGATAGAGAGGTGGAGGGAAAGACAGAGTGATACATAGTGTATGCTTTGATGCTGGCTATAAATTTTATTCTTTATTTTCTAAAGAAATAATAAATTTGAAGAATAACGCATTTTTCTAGCTGCTGAATTGTTAACTTTTGCTGTTTTCTGTTTTTTTAAATTTCCAAAATTCAATATACTCGCACTGTACATCACCGTTATATTTGCTTATCCCAACGTGTCTGTGTGTGTGTGTATTTAGTAGTTCATTGAATGGCACATAGGTTAGTATTAGTGATAAATATTTGATCGTGCCGCATTATCTACTTTATATATTACTGACATTAACCTGCCCTACACATCAGTGTTGCAGTGATAAATAGTTCATGAGAAATTTCTCATACTCCTAAAACAAAATCAATACTGGTGGTGATGATGATGACGATGCTACTACTACTACTACTACTACTACTACTACTACTACTACTACTACTACTACTACTTTTACTACTACGAATAATAATAATAATAATAATAATAATAATAATAATAATAATAATAATAATAATAATAATACTAATAATAATAATAATAATAATAATAATAATAATAATACTAATAATAATAATAATAATAATAATAATAATAATAATAATAATAATAATTGCAACAACAACTGCATCATCAATAACACAAGTTCGTGGATGAGCAAAGTAATGATGATGAGGATATCAATAATAGAAAGCATAAACAAGAAAGAATAGTAAACAGAAAATAGATGCAAAACAATAAATGTCCTCCATTCCTGTTTCGTTCGAAGTTTTATTTACATTTTAAAATATTTAGAAGGAAATATCTGTTTATATAAACTATATTAGTAATTCTGGAAGCAGATAACGCTTTTAGAATTCAACATGTGTTGGAAATTCGGACACATTATCTTCATACAACCACAACTTTCACCTATTTTCTTATCTTACAATACTTCGTTCCGCACTTTTGTAATATATGTTATTGTTCCGTTTCTAAACAAGCTAAGTAGTTTTATTTTAAAAAATGTATAATGCGGCGGGGTTAAATTTATATATCTATTCTGGATTATTTATTTGCTTTCACCAAGTGGCACACGTATTATTACACTATAATTATTCGACTCGTATGCCAACAACATTTATGCAATACAGAAATAAACTAGCAAAGCATTGTGAAAGAAGTCAATATTTTTCAATAGAAGCATTTAGGAGATTAATCAGTAAATCCTCCTCTAATGTAGACTTGCTTCTGAAATTTCACACTTGACCGAATAAGAAAGCTGTTGTTAATAGTGTTTTACATATATACATATCATGTTGATTTATGATAAACTACACATCCAAGCGCGCGCGCACGCACACACGCACACACACACAAACACCCATGCAAACAGACACACATGAACACATACACACTCTCACATATATATATGTATATATATATATATATATATATATATATATATATATATATATATATATATATATATATATATATATATATATGTATATAATAGTATAAATAATATATATATATATAATATTATATTATTATATGATCGAACCCCACGCATCCATTTCCAAGTAAGTTTTATATATATATATATATATATATATATATATATATATATATATATATATAAACTTATTCATCTATGAAACCTTCATGAGTATATAATCTACACGCACACACGCACACATACACGTGTGTGAATGTCTGAATATGTGTCTGTGTGTTTGCGCGCGCGCACGCATCTGTGTATATAATATATATAATGGATAAAGTTCTGTACTGAATGAAGTGAATGAGAGGAAACTAGAGAAGGACAATTTAAAATGTACACATAATGATGACACACATGCTAAGTGTATTGCTTTTCAATATATATGAAAGGCATATCAGATGGAGGACGAAACATACACAGACAAGCATAAAAAATGATATACATGTGCACATTATAGCCATATTCGATTGCTATTGTTGAAAGATATCATATAATATTACGCAGCAAAATAAATTTGGAGAGGAGAAAATAACAAAGTAACTGAATTATCTTTCCAGGGAAGTTTTTGCACAATCTTACGAGGAATATCAGGACATGCAAATCTATTCAACATGCATACAGTACACTCGATAAAAAGTCTCTACAACACATCTTCATCAAAACCCACCAGAAACTCCAATTTCCATTTACTCGAACTCCATAATCCCAAGACAAATTTTATCGCAACGAAGACTATAAAAACACAAGATTGTCTTAATGTATCGCAGTGAAGAGACTGGGTTAGCTGGCTGAAGCTTCAAAGCCACTTTCAATAGTGAGTTTGGTAAAGAATTTTGTCTCTGATAATTGAAGCAAATGCAATTTTCGAGAATAGGAAAAACGTGTGCAGAAACAACGAACGGCTAATTATATATATAAATCTATACACACATACATATATACATACATACATACATACATACATACATACATACATACATACATATATACATACATACATGTTTGTGTACATACCATGACATAACCACATACCTTACTCAAACATGCACATACGTATACACAAGCACGCGTAAATAATAAGTATTCGGTTGTTTGATTAACTAAACTGTCGGACACATTTTATTGTTTCTTGTGAATGACTGAGTATTCCACACTCCAATGTACATGTCTCATAATTCTTAAGCACGATAAGCGTATGACATTATGACAAAACAGATACTTGAACGAGTCATAGTATCCCCTCGACTGTCTTTCTCATATATCTTTATTTACAGTAAATTAAGCGCCACAGGTCTATACAAGATAACGCTGAATGACGCATCCTCAATATCATTGTAACCATATTATAGGGAGAGGAACATATAAGCAATTTAACCTACTGCGTCTTTACTCGGTGGAACATCCGGAATGAGGCAGTTAGTAAGTGAAAGGACAGACCTGCACTATGATTGTAGTAGTTTAATAGACAGAGCGATTGCAAAGATGTGTCTTGTTTATGCCAGATTGAATTATTTAAAAACTACTGGTAATAAAAACTAAAAATGAAATAATTTGCCTGCTTCATTTTAGCTAGTTTTCGCTATGTGAATTAAATCAAAAAGGAAGGAAATAGAAAGAAAAAACAAGCATTTGTAAACGCTCTGTAATCTTCTATTTTGAAATACTATACATAACCTTTTCTTTTAAATAAGGATTTCTACGCAGATTTGATTGGAAACTTTCCTGCAAGCAAATAATTTCAAGAATGTGAAATTGCTATTAGATCTTAAATATCAGATCATGTTTGCTTGAAAATGTACTTAGAGAGGTTTGTGTAAGGTTTCCTTTCAGATTTTAACAATGAGTGAATATATTGATAGAAGTGGTTTCTAAAGGAATTGTTGCTTACTCTGATATAAAATTGTTGCTTACTCTGATTATCCGGTTGATTTGGACACAATAGATTAAAGAGAGCAAAAGTCAATTATCGTTGAACAAACAATTATTAGGAATAAAAGAGATACAAGTTCGAAAAAAAGTCTATATTATTGTTGTTTATTAAGATTTAAGAAAATGTTAATGCAACCTTCTATTTTCATCCAACATGAATAGATATCAAAACGCTTAAGGTATTCATGATTTCAGGAATCAAATTTAAGCAATCTGTGGCACAATGGGAGCATATATTTATGCAATATACTACATTATATTATGAAATACTTTACGTGTAATTTATCTCAGAAACCACAAATTTAGGCTCGTCATTATAATAAGAATGAGAGTCGATATGTAATGTTCACTGTTTTGAAGATAAAAACGATAACATTTACTGATACTTGAAAGAAACATTGCGAGATTAGGAGATTTAAACCTGTATTAATATCGCATATTATCTTACGAATTCTACATTTTCTATTTGGTGATTATTAAGTTACATTTGTTAGCAACACAAAATGCAGGATATTCAAAGTATCCGCTAACATAGGATTTATTTAACAGGTGCATATTAAAAGTATATGATATCTAAAACACTGGTATCTAGGAAGGAGTGCACTTTTGGTTTCTGTATAGAGTTAAAGTACAATTTTAACTTAATCGTTTATATATATCATGACATTTTTATAGTAATAAGATATCTCCCTAAAGCCTCAATCTCAGTAATGTCGAAGCAATTAGTAGATCTAATCTTAAAATCATGGAGCACATAAGAAAATACAAAATGTATTAACATGCTGTATCAAGAGATAATTCATCCTGTGTTGAGGCAAACGGAGATAAATTATTTCCGGGATACATAATGGCTCAGGCTCTAGGTTAAACGATAATATACAATTTTTGAAAATATGTTTTAATAATAATGTTCTATAGTGTAAGGCAGATTATACATTTGCAGTAACTTTACTGTTTAACATACATGAACAGTTGAGATCTACATTGATTCTGAAAAAATTTGGAAAAATAGGTTTTCAAAATCATAGGTAATATCACTCAGCATAGCCAATGCTTTGTGATTTTCTTTTTAAAAAGGCAAATGAAAACTGACTTTTCACAAGCAAAAATTATTAGCGATGGTACAATACGTCCGAACGTTAATGTGGATAATTTTGTACCTGAAAATGGTTAAGCTGATGCCCGAGAAACTGCAACAAGCAAGAAACTCATTACGCAGCGATATCCCATTTTAAAACACTACGTCTCTCGGTTTTACATTACAAGCCGATTTAAGTCTTACCAACATGCATATATTATCAGTTTTTAACCGGAGTAGATAATTTTGTTTACTGATTCATATTTACGTGTAAATATTGGCATACATATGAGAGTTTTTGAATTTTTCCCACATTTGACTTGAAAACATTTCAGATAACGATGACTTCGTCAATTATTAGTATAGATTAGGTTTTACATTTCAGCCAAAGCTATTTTGCATGCTTTTGCATGCTTTTGATATGCAAAATACAATTCTAATTTCATAATCAACTAAATCATTGCCATGAAATACACAAAGTAATGATTCGGGAAGCTTAATATTCTCATAAATTACGTTATTCTTCTTCTAATGTTGAGCATTCATGTACGCCCGCATGACTACGTTCATGTATATACACGCGTCTCTGTTCACACACACACACACACAAACGCACATACACACACAAGCACACACATATCTATCTCTCTATCTCTCTATCTCTCTATCTATCTCTCTATCTATCTATCTATCTATCTATCTATCTATCTAACTATCTATATAAATATCTATACACACACACACACACACACACACACAGACATACACACACACACACATACACACACACACACACACACATACACACACACATATATATATATTAAGGTGGCTATTTGCAATTTAGAACCGAGAGGCAACAAGTACAGCGTTACTAGAGTATATATATATATATATATATATATATATATATATATATATATATATATATATATATATATATATATATATATATATATATATATATATATATATATATATATTTATTTATGCACCAGTCTATCTAACTATATCTCTCTCTACCTCTGCCTCCCTCTCCACCTCTCTCTCTTTCTCTCTCTCCATACATATATATATATTGGTAAATAGATAGATGGATAGCTACATAGATGGAATGTGTATATGTTAATGAATTCACACACAGGCGCACACAGTATATTATTTACTTGTATCTAACTGTTAACTTCATGACTTCTTTCTATATTTTATTGAGTTTATTTTTAATCATTCCTACTGAATGGCATACCACCTTCTTGCGATATATTTTGTATTCTTTTTATTAAAGAAATTGAAAAAAATATAGTTACATTTTGTTATTCACCATTATAGATACTGGTGGCTTTAATAAGTATTCTGAAGCTTTTACTATGTTTTCTTTGTTATATATTATTATTGATCATGTTAGTACAATACTATTGATATTAATATCATTTTCCATATATTATTGGCGGATGTATTTCTTGTTTTTTGTCGTGTTTTATTTTGTTCTTTTTCTCGTCTGTACCTCCTTATCCACTCATTTTAATCCAATTATTTTTATGTCTTTTATTAAGTTTGATCATAGTAAGCTGCATCTTCTTTCGAATTGACGTTATGTTCTCGTTGTATGCATCAGACAAATCTCACATGGTGTGGAAATACATTTCATGCAGCTTTCCTTAATTATTTAACAGATACCTTGTATTAACATCCAGTCATTTCATTTTAATAACATGTAATGCTAGTTGAAATATATTTGATTGTGCGTTTTCTATATTTAGTATCGTCATGTATATATATATATATATATATATATATATATATATATATATATATATATATATATATATATAAAATATAATAAGAGTGAAAAAACTACAGAAGGCTTGTGTTACATGGTTAAAGTATATATTTAAATTATGTCAGAAAAATGTTATAAAAATGTTAGACAAATGTTATAAAATCTTTTTGGTATATAAACATTGTATTTTGAGAAATAACCGGTTTCGTGTTGTCTTTTCAAATTTCTCTACTTCATTGTAACGTGTTCGCTCCAGTCTGAGAAAGAAGAGTTGGACGACTGTTTCATACTCTGGAATGAAAACACAGATGATCTCTTGAAATTCAAAAGTCTATTGTACAGTGTCAACCCAAACATACAGTTCACAATGGAGTACAACCAAAAGGAGCTCCCATTCTTGGATATACTATTTAAAAAAGTAAACCTAAAAATAGAAACGGACATATTTTACAAAACCACAGACGCCAAACAATATCTACTATTTGATTCATGCCACCCAAGACACACCAAGACAAACATCCCCTTCAACCTTGCAAGAAGGATATGCACAATAGTGTCAGAAGAAAATACTAGAGACTATAGACTACAAGAACTCAAAAACACACTAATTGACAGACACTACCCAGTTCAACTCATAGAGGATGGAATCAGACGTGCATCACAAATTAACATAGAAAACTTAAGAAAAGTTAAACACAGCAACACACAGTCCCCGAAAATACTGCCGTACATATCCACATACAACCCCAGAAACAAAGAAGCCTTCACCATCATCACCCAAAACATACCAATGCTACATAAGGACCCCAAATTAAAGGAAACTTTACACACACACAAAATCATCAAAAGCCACAAGCAACCAAAATCACTGAAAAAGATCCTCACAAAGGCAAAATTATTTTCCGAAACAACAGATGCGAAAGTAAACAAATGTGGTCGACCAAATTGTGCAACATGCCCAAACATTCTAGAAGGTTCAGAATTCCTCTTCAAAGAGGGACACAAATTCAAAGTTAAATCTAACTTTACTTGTGCCTCAGAAAATCTTATTTATGTAATAAGATGTTCGGGCTGCCACGAGAACTACATGGGGTCCACAGGATTATCGCTCAGACGTAGATGCACTCTGCACCGCCAGCAGATTGCATACCCAGAATACCGAATGATACCTTTTAGTGATCATATTGAGAAATGCGCAAAACAAATGCTTCCACAATTTATAATCTTTCCTTTTTCATTCAAAAATACAAACCCAAACTTAACCATTGCTAACACATTTAAATAAGGAAATTCAACACCCCACTGAGAAAAAAGGGAAAAAAATATAGAACAAAACCATGGTAACTTAATCAAATTCTACCACCTCCTAGATTTCGATTATCTCCCCTATACCGGAAGAAATCCCTAATTACCTCCCCCTATCTAGAACTGGAGCGAACACGTTACAATGAAGTAGAGAAATTTGAAAAGACAACACGAAACCGGTTATTTCTCAAAATACGATGTTTATATACCAAAAAGATTTTATAACATTTGTCTAACATTTTTATAACATTTTTCTGACATAATTTAAATATATACTTTAACCATGTAACACACGCCTTCTGTAGTGTTTTCACTCTTATTATCTTTTATACATCCAACCACGTGCTTTCACATACCAACTTTCCCACACACACACACACACACACACACACACACACACACACACACACACACACACACACACACACATATATATATATATATATATATATATATATATATATATACAGCGAAATTTAAAAACTCCACGTTTTAGCCCTTATGTTAATTGCATTGGCCTCCCACTGTCTGAGAATAGGTTATGGCGTAATATAAGGAACACAGCAATAATAAGAATAAAGAATATGGGCATTGATTTGGTTCTCCTTTATTCCAATTGTTACATGTGTTTCAATATTTAGCAACATATAATATCACATTATAGATGCCACCAGTAGATGTATACAATAGAGCCATCACAGTGAGCAAACATATCATTCATTACACAGTCATATAGGATATACAAGCATCAAGCAAAATTAAGCACTGGGCTGCTGACTCAATGTGTCGGCTGAGATTGTCGCTGTGACGTTAGCTCCTAGTGATCTAATGAATCTTATCCTGTTGCCAGCATGTCATGTCCCCTACCAGCCTGCCCACACATCCCATCACATAAGGTCACGTAAAAGCGACGTAAGCCCCCATTGACTATTTTCTATCCTTACAAACAGAAGTCTACTTCGTGATAATTACGATCGTCTTCCAACCGACCATCCTGATTTCTCTGCCCTCATTTACCTATGCTTTTGGTGTGCTTAAATTTGATTGCTTCTAGTTTCATACATGTATATCCTATATAACTGTCTGACAGCAAATATGCTCGGGATGTGGGCCCTTATAGACTGTATCAACAGATATCATCTATAGTGTGACGTCATGTGATGTTGAACATTGAAGTGTATGTAGTAGGTGAAATAAATGAGTACCAATTCAGTGGCATCTTTCGAAATTATCCCTATTTTTGTGGTATAGAGTTTTTTGCTGCTCTTTCTAGTGGGTCAGGTGTCCTATTATAGGCATCTCTGTATGTTAAATGAATAATATATATATATATATATATATATATATATATATATATATATATATATATATATATATATAGGCGTCTGTGGAGACTACAAAATATATCTTCACAAAGTTAAGGTATATAATACGTGCATCCTGCCATCTTTGCTATATCGGTGTGAGGCTTGTGTTATTTAAGGTAGGCATCTAGGCATGTAAGGCAACTGGAACGATAACATCAATATTGTCTGAGAAAAAATTAGGGATAACCTGGAAAATGGCCATCACTAATGTGAAGGTGCTTGAGAGGTGTGGCAGTAGAAGTATAGAGTCAATCATTCTAAAAATACGTTTGAGGTAGGGTGGGGGCATCTGGTAAAGATGAATGATAGACTATCCAATCACCTGTTTGTATGGTGAGCTGGAAGACGGCAGGAGAACAGCGCATAAGCCTAAACTTAGGTTTAAGGTTTGCATTAAAATGCTCTAATACAGGAATTACAGTTGGTGATTGGGAGAGGGAGGAACAAGACCACGGTAGAGGGAGAAAAACAATGCATAGTGGTTGTTCGGGCTCGAGTAGGAAAAAGTGAATTATGAGAGAATTGGGAGGTGGCTTGAAAGGAGGGATCCCGAGGAGAGGTAGGGAATGCTGATTTTTGTGTGGAGGTGTGTGTGTGTGGGGGGGGGGGTATTTTAGTCGTGCAGGCTTGGTCAGCCCTCAAACATCTCACTTGAAGCGACCCATGATAAACAGTGATGTGGCTATTACAGTTCACTACAGAATATGTGTAAAATGTGGAAGGGTGTGACTCGCAGTTGGAGTTCTGAAAAGACATGTTAAGAGAGTACATACGTTGGCACCTGATTCTCCAGCCAGCACACCTGTACAGTATGTAATAAAATGTGTAAAACTGTGGCTGTGCTCAAAAGTCATACAAAGGCACCCCCATAGCATCAATGATGAATGATTTCAATAAGTTTTTGGCAACGACTTTTCTCGTGTAACGAGGGTGCAGCTATGTTATATATATATATATATATATATATATATATATATATATATATATATATATATATATATATATATATATATATATATACATATTTATTTTTATATAAAGGGCATTATTACAGAAAAATAATAACGCCATACAGTGGACTTCTCAAAGTAACCACATTTATGCGAGGAAAAACAACCAACAGAAGACGACCAACTTCCTTTTCAATAAACCTAACTGTGTATCGACCCATTTCGCGATTACTAGAATGAATCTAGATTTCGTTCATCAGCACAGTATTGTCCCAAAAATATATATAAATAAACAGAATTCTCACCTCACCAAAAGCGAACACACTACGTATCCGACAGAGTAAAGGGAATAAAGTTTATCTGTATATATCTTCATCAAAGAAGCGGGAATACTTGCGGGTTGTTTTGGGTACCCATGTGGAGACAGGAATAAAAATTCAACATTGAATATATTCCGTGTATATATTTGATAAATACATTCAAAAAGGGATAAAACTCTTTTACAAGAATTTTATCAAGAAGCCAGTGTGTAAAAAAATTCATATATATATATATATATATATATATATATATATATATATATATATATATATCCTGAATCTGTCTCCGTGAAGAAAAATTGTGCAAGACTTCAAAATTATTATATGGCCTTGCATGAATTATAGATTTTTGTAAACAGATTCTCGACAAATACCAGTGCATTCGATTCTCAATTCTTTTATTTGTATCGTGCCAGATAAATTTAAGCAAAAACCTTTCTAAAACAAAGCTTGGCTCATATTCTGGTAATGGCATTAATTATGAATCTTCTTCCACTATATGCAAAGCGTCCGAGATTGGTCATATGTGTTCTCATTGCTCTCCCCAATGCTATACAGTGGAAAGAGATTGCGGAAGATATCTTCTTAATTAAAATGCTAAAAATTTAATGTATACCACGTTTTTACAATTTGATAAACTCTTTTTACACTTCTTATGCCCAGTATAAATGTATACTAGTAGATCTACACTGTTGAGGTTACTTACTGTCTACAAGAAAACAATCTGTTCAGGTTTGGTCATAACAGAAACACTTCAATCTATTGGGAAAATCTATTGAGGTTAACCAAGTTTCGCCCTATAAAACTTTTGCTTATGGTTGTCGTTTAATTGCGAATGAAATATACATATCGGACATGGAATCCCATTGAGATAGCAAGTTTTGTTCTGTTTACATTTATAAATAAGAGAATTTACGGAGTTAATGCAAAATGAAGTGAATCTAGCTAAGAATTGAAATAAAGTTTGTGTCACTTCAGAATATTTAGTATCTGTTATCAAAATTCGCAATATGCAGTATTAAATACTCTACGTTTTAAGGCATCAAAAAACCATAGACAGACATTCAGACAGACTGACACACTGACATACAAACACACACATATGTATATGTTATATATATATATATATATATATATATATATATGCATATATACATGCCATTCATATTTGAACCAGTCATTACGTACGAGAGTGTCTCAATATGGGTTTTAAGCACACTGATGTCGCGATTTGCCCGGAAATTTTTTATTGTGTTCTGCGACGCCCAGCACCATATTCAAGTAAAATATTCATATCAATTCATATTTTTTCCAAGAAAAATATCGATATATGTTTATTTAATTCTGTATGGGCTTTCTTTCTTAACTTTGACACCATCGATAATTGATCATATGTTTGCATTTTTAGTTATGTTTGTCTCCAAGATCTCTCATTCTATGAATAATATATTGCTCTTGTACTTAGTTGCTATTGCTTTTTTTAACAATTGAAAGTTTCGATTTTATACAGTATGTTTTACATTATATTATTTCATTTGCCTCAAGGAAATCGAAAACAGAACAATGGACAATGTTTTGAGAGTGTTAATGATCGTGTTTACCTAATGCAGTTCATATATATTTACTATCTGGAGACTTTATAAACAGAGGAACTTTAATAGTAATGCCTATAAAAATTGTTTCATGATTCTGAGTTCAATATCGATTGAAGTCTACTGCTCATTAAATAAGTCTGGATTTTAACATTATAGACACAATTGGTTCAACACTGGTAACAATATATTTTCAGATTTATTTACGATGTTCTTACTTCAAATCTCATCAAGTTATCTGGGTATCAATTCAAATATCTTCCCATTTCATCTTTCAGGCGTTGTACTAGGGACGATCTTATTTAATATACACATAAACGATATATTAACTATATCATTTCCTACATTTTATGGCCTTAAATGAATTTTAAAATCAATATTACTACCAAACATTAGCATTGGATTAAGCGTCAGAAGTTTAGCTTATAACTTAGGTCCCTCTAAATACTCGTAAAGCGAACTATAGCGTATATCATTCTGGTTTTGATAAAATAATGAAGCAATAAAATGTTACGGTTTCAATGATTTCTATCTCTCATAAAATTCATAAATTTTGTATAAAGTAGAAACTACTATATATCCAAAAACTAAAATTGTAACTTATTTAACAATTTAGGGTTATTTTCATCAACGATAGGCTAATGTTTTACAGTTCAGTAACAACACTTTAAAAACTATAGATCAAATGATGGCATTACTAGAATAACCCATGAATCAGACAATGAAATTATGTAGCTTATTCATATCATTTTCTACATTTCTTTACTAATGATTGCACCACTTCAAAACAGATGTTTGCTAGAATCTCTAACACTCGACCACCATGAAAATTATCATTCTTTCATTTTTGCGAGCGAGCTTTTACGCAGTCACAGAAAGAGCTAGAGACCGTACCAAAATATCCCTGAAAAATGTACCTCAAATCATAACATCTTTGAAACAAATACAGCATTCTTATGAACTGGTATATCTGTAATCATATACCTGTTGGAGTAGGCCTGTTCTAGGGCTAAATCCCAAAATGTCAAAAACAGAACAAAACTGTTGCAAAACAACATCAGCAGGAAGTGCAATTCCAACAACAAACGGGAATTAATTGCAAATTATCACATTTGATAATGCTAAAAGCAATGATTTAGACAGAAATTTTCATGAATTAACTGTAGTATATATGGGAAATTCTTTTTGTAATGATGTCCTGTTTTGATTATTATGAACCATATATTTTGCAAAACTTTATTAACTTTCTTAACCTTTTTTATCGGAATTCTCTCTTTCTGCCCTACATTCACATATAAGTACGTATAATCCTGTATGTATCGGTCAGTTTTTTTGACTAAGTCTATATATGTATATGTGTGTGTGTGTGTGTATGTGTTTCTATGTGTATTGTGAGTTGTTAAATAAGCTACATATTTTATTAATATTCAAATTCATACAGGAAATCAAATCTAAAATTAACTAAGGCGATAATATGTGGGAACAGGAAACTGCGACATTATCATTGCTTCATAAGTATCTGATTTGTAAACTGAGGTGCGAACATTAATATATATTTCACGAATAGCATATAATCAATTAAATACGATGGTCGATGACGTAAATTACAAATAATTTTAAATAAGTGCGATTGCATATTGACCTTTCTCACTGTATATAAAATTAAATATCCGTGTTCCTATTGATGTTTGTGGTTAACTTATTGCAAATATTTTGTGTCGTTTTAATTTCTTATAAATTAATATAAACAATAATAATCTATATTCATATGATATTCGTTATTTCATTAAAGTTAAAATTCGTTCCTCTTACTACCACTGAGAAGGATACAACGTAAAGCCCAACTTCAGATAATCTTATGTAATATCATATAAAAGTTTGCTGAAATACTAAGAAGACTTATGGGATTCTCACGCATTCGTTTTATGACCGATTTGTTACATGAGAGTCAAACAGAATTCTTAATAGATATATCATATGGAACATAAGGTTTATATTGCTTGTAATAGAGCAACTGTTATTTGTATCTTTCAGTTATTTCGAGAAAAGTTTGGCAAAAGTAAAATCGTAAACAGGATTGTACAGGCATATATATCATAATATGTGAATCTTATAATGAGCTCACACGTGTGGGGCTGCATTATACAAAAGATCCATCCTTGTATAGAACTGTTCGCTTCACAGCTCTGGTGATACGGGGTTTGGCTGTTGTGCGCATGATCGCATCTCGGAAGGAAAGAGAGCACTGCGTGAATGACAGTAGCACTGCGTGAATGACAGTAGTACTGCGTGAACGTTAGTGCCGACCCTAATGTTCCGGTGGAAGTTAGCGTTTCTTTTTGACTCCGCATGTGTTCTGCTTAAAACGTGATTCTATTTTTGAATGTGATACAGTGTAGATTTTGATTATTATCCTACTTCCAGCAGCTTCAGTGTTGCTACCGGGATTTGAAAAATAAGGCACATTTCCCCCCTCATTTTGTGATTTGCTGATCTTTGAAAAACACGGGAGAATTCGCGGCGATGTTCAATGAACAAATTAAACACACTACACGGCAGTAGCTAAAACGCAAACCGATCAAGTTTATGTATAAATCTTCTTTGACAAGTTTGTTTCTTTTTACACACTATTAAAACAACGGCTAAAATATTTTTGAAGCAGCACCACCACTAATTTTATCTACGAGCTGCCACTGCTTATAGTCCTCACAAAAACCCAAATGGTGACACTCTTATACAGCTTTATTCAAAGACTTTCCCCTATGGGTGGGTGAAGCGACCTGATGTTCTAATATTAAATATTAGTTCCTAAAATATACTCTTGATGAAGGGATTATAAAACATCACTTCAAAAGACAGTATAAAGAGTAGTGGAATATAATGTCTATAGTTCCACTTTCACCATTTCTTTTGATATTAAGTAAGCAATTACTATATTAACCTTAGACGTAGAAGGAATCTTACATAGGTCTGGCTATATGAACACTATTAACCGTTCATACCTAAAAATAATATATAATATAAATTAAATGGGCATGCCTAAAACGAAGCAAAGAAATTAATATTGTCTTCACTGGGTGGGTAACTTGACTTATTCTTAACAAGAGAATATATCTAATGTTCCATTCTATTATAGGCACAAGGGCTGAAATTTCAGGGGAAGGGGTAATTCGATTACACCGAGCCTAGTACACCGGTTACTTATTTTATCGATCGCGAGGATGAAAGCAATGTCAATCTTGGCGTAACATAAAGGTAGACGAAATACTGTTATACATTTGCCTGGCGATCTGTCAGTTCACCGTATTCAATGAATATTTTATTACAATATTACAATATAAAATTTTGAAAGATTAACATCAAGTGAAGTGAATAAACAAAAATAAAACTCAATCTAATTTTTTAGTTTTCACATAGTTGACATATTAATAATATTGAAAAGCTATCGAAACACTTAGAGATGGAGACTAGATCTATTTACTTAAAACCATTATTAAATAAGGTTGTTAATAAGTTTGCTAGGTTTACTTATATGCCCTTCTGTCTACGTGAGTTCAAACTAATGCTAACTTGTTTCCGTACTTTAATAACCTACATTCAGATGTAAGAATATGGTCCATATCCTATGGAATATTTCTTCAAGGCAGAGACTGCATTTCCGATTCCTTCTAGCATAGGGTGAAGCACGACTAATAATTGACCATTTAGTGTGGTTGTCGATGTTTCCTAATATTCAATGCAGATAGCCAAGTGTTATTTCCATGAGAGACGTATAAATATATATATATATATATAGGTAAATATGCATACATATATATAAATATATACCCATATATGGGCATGTATATATATATGTATAGATATATATGTATATATATATATATATATATATATATATATGTATATATATATATATATATATGTATACATATATATATATATATATATATATATATATATATATATATATATATATATATATATATATATATATATATATATATATATATATATATATATATATATATATATATATATATATATATATATGTATACATATATATATATATATATATATATATATATATATATATATATATATATATATATATATATATATATATATATATATATATATATATAGGAAAATGAAAAAAACCCAGAATGCTGAACCGGAACCATAATTTAATGAAGATTTTTTCTAACCGGTTTTCATTGCAATGAAGCAAATTATCAAGAAGAAGGAGAATGAAAATGTTTTTTTACAAAGAAGTACAAAAAAGTACAAAATGAAGGAAATAATATATAAAACAATAATATATAAAAAAAAATAAATATACCCATACATTATATTGTCTTTGAGCTTTTGTAGTTCAATAGTAGTTCATGTATAAATTGGTAGGAAAAATAAGGATGCATGAGAGTTGAGAGTTTTGTTAGGTTTAAAAAAAGGGTTAAAAGTTTTTGTTAAGCAGGAAATGTGGTGTCAAAACAGGAAGTGTGTGTAAGGGGAGACAAGTCTTTTTAGTTAGAGTTATGAACTCTTTTTTTCCAACAGGAAGTTTGTGTCTGTTCATAGAGAAATAAGGTCACTGAGGGGTGTGTGTGTTAAGAAATGGTTGGAATTTCTTTATGAAAAGATTCTCCTTGTTGATTCTTTCTTGTGTGGAGATTCTGTCTTTACATTGATAGAAAGGGAATATAATGAATTTAGGGTTTTTGTTTCTGGCGCAAGAGTCTATGTGGCCACTGAGTGGAATTTGGCGGTATTGAGGGAGGTTTATTTGTTCCTTATGGACAGCTACTCTTCTACGTAATGGGAGGCTCGTCTGTCCGATATAGAAGTTTTGGCAACCTGCGCAAGTAAGGACATAAATGAGGTTACCCGAGGAACAAGAGAAATTGGTCTTAATTTTAAACTTTGTTCCTCGTTTGAAGGTAAATTCAGAGCCTTCAAGTAGGTAGGGGCAGGTGCCACAATTAGGGCGTGCACATTTTTTAACTGATGGGGGTGGAAGTGGTGTATGTAGTTTGGAATTGGTTAATAATGTTTTCAAAGATTTGTGTTGCCTTTTGCATTTAAGGACTTTGTGTGTATTAATGATATTGTTCATTTTCGGGTCTGTGGTGAGTAAGGGGAGGTTTTGTTTAATTGTGGTGAATGCTTCGATGTTATTGGGGTTATGGGTGGAGATGTATGGAAGTATTTTGGGGTTGGGTGTGTTATTATGTTGGTTGGTTTTTAGTGTGTTTTTGTCAAGTTCCTTGGCACGTTTTATTCCAAGATCTATGAGTGTGGAGGGATATTGGCGTTGTAACAGTGTTTTTTTTTGAGATCTTGTAAGCGTATTTCTCGAGTGGTTGGGTCAGAGACAATGGTGCAAATTCTTTTAGCTAAATTAAAGGGGATATTTATCTTGGTGTGTTTTGGGTGGCATGAGCTAAAAAGGAGGTATTGTTATGAGTCTGTAGGTTTGTGGTAGATGTCGGTTGTGATTTGGTTATTAGGTGTTTTTATGATTAAGAGATCAAGAAAAGGGAGATGATGTTTGCTGAATTCCATAGTGAATTGAATGTTGGGATGTATGTTATTAAGAATGGATTTGAATTCTAGAAGTTTTTCATAGGGTTCATTCCATATGATGAAACAATCATCCAAATATTTTTTCCAGTTATCCATTAAAAAGATGTGGAAAAGTGTCCAAATTTCTGACGTGAGGTTTCATATAGTGTTAATTAAAAAAAAAACATTATGAGGTTCGCAAGGACTGGTGCAGCTTTAGTACCCATCGCGATACCACATTTTTGGCGAAAGTATGTGTCTGCAAACAGGAAGTAATTGTTGGTCAGAATGAACTTAAGTGATTCTATGATGAAAGTTGTGTTGATGCGATTAGGAAATGTTTCTGGGTGTTTGTGCAGCCATAATTTAATTGCCTCAATCGCATATTCATGAGGGATATTTGTATAAAGGTTGACCACGTCAAAAGAAACCAAGAGTGACTCCTCGTTTGTTGTTTTCGGGAGGTGAATGAGCATGTCAAGATCATCTCTGATGAAACTTTTGATGTGGCTTAGGACAGGTTTCAAAAGAACGTCCAAGAAATTGCTTAAGCGATGTGTTTCGCAGGAGATGCCTGCTATAATGGGTCTTAGTTTTAAATCTTCCGGTGCCTTGATGTTGATGTAGATTTCAGAGGAGAGTTTGCAAGCTTCGGTGATGGATTTGTTCTTATGGATTTTAGGGGGGGCCATAGAAGAGGCTGGGCTTGCATTTTAAATTAGTGATGTAATCTTTTTCTTTGTCCGTGAGTCCTTGACCTTGCTGGAGTATAAGGGTGGTGAGGTTTTTGAGAGTTTTTTGTTGTTTATAGTTGGTGATAGTTTCATAGAAGGAGTTATCGTTTAGTAAGAAGAGTGCTAGGTGTTTGTAAAAATCTGTGTTCATTAGGACTACAGTACTACCTTTGTCAGCTTCTTTGATAGTAAGGCTTTTGTCCTGTTGTAGGTCTCTAAGATTTTTCCATTCTATGCTATTAAAATTTGATTTGACCTTGGTTTTAGGTGGGGTAAAACGGAAACTATGGATATGGTTGCAAAAGTCATCCAGTGCTTTATTCCTTCCTTTGGAAGGTATGAAGTTGCTTTTGTTTTTAATAATTGAGTCATCCTCATTGTTGAAGTCTATGAAAGCTTCTGTTAAACGAAGCTTTCTGCAAGATTCTGAAATGTCATCCTTGATCTCAGGGGGGGTTGGGTGTTCTTGGGGTGGGTGTGAATTTTAAGCCTCTGGCTAGGATGTTAATTTGGGTTTGTGTAAGGGTTTTATTAGAGAGGTTTATTATTTTAGTTTTCTTTTTAGTTTTCTATTGATGGGTCTGTATTAGCGGTAGTGCCTCTTTTTCTCCCCTCTGTCTAAAAAATGGTTGTTGAAGTGGGGGGGGGTGTAGTGATTGTTAGAGTTGTGGTAGAAGGGGTAGGGGTAGGGGTTTTGTTGGGTGGATAGGCTGGAAGTGGATGGGTAGGTATAGTGATTGTGTTGGTATGGGATGTGATGGTTTAAGGTTTTGTGAGAAATGCGGTGGGTTTTTGGGTGTTTGTAGGGTGGATATATATATATATATATATATATATATATATATATATATATATATATATATATGTATATATACATATCTCTCTCTCTCCCTCCCTCCCTCTCTCTCTCTCTCTCTCTATATATATATATATGTGTGTGTGTGTGTGCGCACATACGTGGGAATATACTTTGCATTCTATCGACCTGTCTGTCTATATATACGATTACTGAAATCAATATGACTGTGCATATATACTTTCTTACATACATACATATATACATACATACATACATGCATACATACATAGAGATACCCACAAACACACATACACCTACACACACACACACACACACACATAAACACACACACACGAACACATATATATATATATACATCACAAAGATCGGTGACATGCTAAAGTATTATATGGGGGAATAAATTTACGAAAGCACGATGTGCCTTGTCTTAACAATGAAGCTAATAGTCCTGGCAACAAAGCAATAGCATTTAATTCAGGAGGCTAAAGGCCTTTTTTCTTGCCAAATTTGATTTCAACATTCTCATTTATAGGACGTGTTTGTTATGTTGAAATCTTTCCAGTTCGTCACTAAGGTATTAGAAATGGGTATTATTCCAGGTCATAAAAGAGTTATTGAAGTAGCTATCTATAAATATCAGTTTCGTTAATGACAAAATAATCAGTTTTATTTTTTTTGCTGCTGCATCACGTCATTCGTCTGCAAATTTTGTGCAAAGCTTCCTTGTGAATAACTTCAATGGCAAACTTTGACACACCCCATTGGGCAGTTGAGTAAATACAAATTATGGATATATCCCGAACCAGTGTAGATAAATCACACATTTAATTGTCCATCTTATTAACTTTTCTTTCCCGTATATTCTTCCTAAAACGGCCAATTTTAATGTTGGCTCACAGTAATATGATAAGACGAATATTTAGTTTATGTTAGTTCATTGCACTTTTATCCGTTAATTACTTCAACTTCGTGAGACCCGGGAGTATGCTAAGCCTACACGACAATATGTCATGTGAATAATGTCTCAAATAAATCTTCATATTATCCAGAAAAATAGCATGAAGACTTCACCCATGTCATCGCCCTACCACATTAACACAGAGGTCTATATTTGTTGATGTATTACTTATAAACTATATGCAACCAAACAGGCTCATTGCTGATAGCTGACAATTTTTTTGTTGTTTTTTTTTGTGGTGCATTTGTTTAAGCGATTAGGACTGATCTGCTGTTAAACTACCACATTTAGAATTACTAAAACATAGTAGTAGTATAAACCATATGTGAAAACTGTGTAGCTCGGAAATAAATAACGAGACGTTGTACTAGAACAAAGAAGCCGCAATATCTGTCTCTCTATCGCTTCTCTAAAGTGAATTCTAAACTTGAACAGTTTGTTATACACCTGTATCCAGCTGATAAGGAATTTCCTTCTTTCGTATCAACTTTATTAATTATTATTTCTCCTCTCAAATGTCTGTTTGCTTCATATTGTAAAATAGGTTTATTCTCACATTTGTAATATATCAAAATAAATCTGCTGAACCTAACGAGTGAAGCAGTTTCATTGTTCAGGCTTTGCTACTACGATTTTCTGAATAATCTCTAAGATGTGAAGAAGCGTTTACGTAGGTTATGCCATCTTATATATAAACAAATATACGTATATTAATTTAAGAAATATCAGAATAAAGAGTGATATTAGAGAGTCTGTCTAATATGAAACAAATCATGAATTGCATCATCAAATTCTTTTCTACTCTAGGCACAAGGTCCGAAATTTTGGGAGAGTGGGGCAGTCGATTAGATCGACCCCAGTAGGCAACTGGTACTTAATTTATCGACTCCGAAAAGATGAAATGCAAAGTCACCCTCACGGAATTTGAACTCAGAACGCAACGGCAGACGAAATACGGCTAAACATTTCGCCCGGTGCGCTAACGTCTCTGCCAGCTTGCTGCCTTAATTACTGCACTCAGTTGCAGCATCAACACTATGACTGAGACAGGAAGTAGTCAAATATTTCTTTGCATCACTATAACACGCTAAATTCTTTCTATTGCCGGGTGTGAATCCTTATATGTCCAGTAGCTACTATTTACACTGTCGGATATGTAATTGTGACAAACAAAAAGAACAGATATAAGTTATGCGAATAATCTAAAGAGCATTTTCACTGGAATGAAGAAAAATAAATATGTATCCATAGAAGGTATCTGAATTTTGTCATATAATACAGTGGGTTTCTTTCACTATTCTAATTCCAAATCTTCGTTCTTGTTATTCCTAGAACAAGCATGTTAATAGAATGCTAAACAAATGTGATAGAGATAAAATAGTGTTTGAATTAAACACTTTCACATTAAACGTTTTCACTCACGCAACTTAAGTGAATAATTTTGACCGAACGCGACTCCATTATCATGTTGATAGAAAATAATATAAAAGTACTGAATATATTTAAAGTCGCATTGCATTATCTGTTACATTCATATAAATAATCTATTAAAATAAACAAACTATATTTTCCGTGATATAAATTAATCCCACCCCAGTCAAGAAAACTATAAGTCATCCCATGTACATCGAGGTAAAAAAATTCTAAATGTTTTACATCTTCTCATACACTGCACGAATAATTTTAGCCAGCGTGTTAATGATTCTGCCAGCATTCTGATGCTTATTAATATTGACCCTATGCTTGCTTCTGGAGTAAAGGATTTAGATATTTGATAAAAGTTTAGCCATGAAGTTGATGAGATAAATATGTATTGTGATGTCAAAAGAAGAAAGCAAAAGGAAATATGTTGTGGTGCCTGAGGGTGGTTGTATAATGATTCCATACTATTTCGGAGAATCATTCGCCTTTTCAAAAAGAAAAAAAAATCATCAAAGAGGCGAACTGTCAGTACATATCACGTTAATTATCACTACTGCTATTGTTATACCACACCACTGGGTGCTCTCGACACGACGTATTTTATCCAACCATATCTCTAAACACAGTAATCCACTAATGCTTTTTTATCACAACGAACCTTAATGGACTGCAGGGAACAACACCTCTTGCCAATTCTTATTTCTTTGTTTCCACTTCAAAAGTAAATTATTGCGGAAACCTTAAACAATCATAGGTAACACTATACATTATCCTTTCTCCTCCTTTTCCTTTATTGACATCCTATTGCATATTTTCCTAACGCCATTCCTGCTTTGCTGAAAGATTTTAAAACATACATTTATATATTTTTATAGTTTACCTATCTATATGTAATTCTGGGAGCGTAGTAAATTTTGAAGTCAAGAAAAGTCTGGAAGAACCTGCACACAATAACTGCATAATAAAAACAAGGAGTGTACTAACATAGCTAATGTTAGTAGCAGTGGAAGCAGTGTCTTAGTTATAAGTAGTAGCAATAGAAACAGAAGCAAGGATATTGACAGAAGAATGGAAAGTATAGAAGAAACTTCCAATGCAACAGCAAAATCAAGTCGAATAATGAAAGTAAAGCAATGATGATGATTATGATGATCATGATGATGATCATGAAGATGATGATGATGGTCATGATGAGATTAATGATTATGATGGTGGCGGTCTTGTTGGTGGTGATGATGATGATAAATATAATGATAACAATAAGAACAATAATGATAGCGATAATTGAAACAAACAAATCACAGAAGAAGCATTAAAAAGAACAAAAGTTATAATACTGCCAACCACTCCCAGATTTTTCTTGGTAAACAATTTGAATTCTTATCTCTTCTATTTAGTTTACCGTCGATGCTAAATTAACATATTTTTCTCTTTTCTCATTTATCATCTTTACGTTCATGTTATATATATATTTTTAATTTTTCACTTTCTTATTGAGAGTATTTGTTTCTTTTATCTATTTTCTTTTTATTTTTTATTTCAGGTTTAGATTTATTTTTGTTTCTGTTTTTAGCATTACTCTTTTTGTATGTCTTTTTTTTTTTCGCAACTGACAAATAGCAACAATTTCTATTTCTGTTTGAGAATTATTCTGTTTATAAATGTTGTTTGCCGTCACTTTTGTTCTTGCATTATTTAGCTGATTCTATTATATTCATTCATAGAATATCCTTATCGGGATAGATTTTCAACATTCGAACAGGAAAATAATTTGCGGGTGAACAAAATAATATTCGGTATGTCGTCATGGCTCGTTATACTGTGAAGTCATATGAAATCATTGTCGTGTGTATTGTTCATGCTACCGCGGCAGTTACTGTCGGAAGCAGTCAAGTAGTTTCCTCGATAAAATCAAATGCCTGCATTTCACAAATAGGCATTTGATATCGTTCATGATATCTTTTCCTTTCATCCTTCTGATGTTGATATGTTTAATATAAATTAAGTATTAGGATCAACATGTTCGACTACTTCCTCCCCTACAAGTTTGTGGTTTGTGATTATTTAAGAAACATGTCATGTGTATCGCGCTTACAAAAGATATCATTCTGAAGGCGTGTGTTTAAACAATCAACACTTGTAATGACTCCTGCTTACATTAAGAGACCTTTATTATAGTATTACCCTATATTTTCTAATCCATCAATGTGCTGGTCTTTATATTCCGATTTTAACATTTGGATAATTTACGCTTAATTCAAAATTATTTTGTTGCCTATTTCAATTGATACGTCCATTAGAAACTACCGTTAAGTTACTTTATATAATTTTTCTTTCAATTTTACCTTGTACTTTATTATATATTTTGGAAATATACTGGAAATCTTTTCGACTTAAATCTCTCTCTAACAAAAAAATAAATGGAAAACGACGAAACTCAGCATCGGTTTCGATTTTCATTCCTTCACATCTCAACAAGACTAATCGTGTTTCGTCCTTTGCTTTCATTACTTTTATCGAGAGTTTTAAATATGAAGTCTCTCGTGTTGCTTCCTCATACTCTCTACGCTGTTTATTACCATATCAAACTTTTGTTTGATATGATTATTTCAATTCAGATAACATCATTTTATTTTAATTATTCCTATTACCTTCTTTTTATTACTCACCGAGTAAGTATGTAATCCTGCAGCATATACATTATAACTATTTTCTAGCAGCAGACACTGTGAGGTTTATTCTGATTTCAGGCATTATTAGTCACTATATTATAAAAAAAAATATTCTATTACTTTATTGAAGAATATAGATAGACATTAGGATTTTTATTTAATTTTGTTTTCCCTTTGAGGTATTAATATAATTCGTCTTTTGTATTCCTTGCTAAATTATCTTTCAATAAATATTATATAGTGTACAATGTCTAGTTCATAAACTCCTAATACTTGAAAGTCTATGTTTGGACAAATATCACTTGTTTCTTTATCTCATTATTGGTGGTTTAAACAACTGCAGGTGGGGAGAATCATGAGAACATTAGCCAAAGTTCATTGTCGTATTTTTACTTTTTACGTTCCACTATAGTGGAAGACGACTTTGGACTCATCACATAAGTTTCAATGAAATTAAGTTCTATTCACTAACATTGTACTCAACTTTGCTGAACCAGGAGGATAAGTGAAGTGTGGAATAAACAATTACAAAGTAGCTTCAACATCCACTGGTAAATATGCAAATAAGGAAGCCTAATGAATTCTTCAGCACCGCAGATCTACATGGAAAAGGACCCATCTATTACTTCACCGCAAAGGAGAGAGATGCAATATACGCCATCGATGAGATGATCTCCAACTTAGCACCCGGCCCAGAGAGATTTCTGATTGTTCTTTTCGAGATATGGAAGAACTCTTCTATGAAACCACAGCAGATACTTTTTCAAAGGTTCCTTACATGCGGAAAACTTACCAAAATTTTAAAAGAAGGTATAATATGCCCTGTCCATAAAGGAAGACATAGAGAAGAAACTAAACAATTAATGCTTATCTACTTGGCATTACACGTTAGCAACGTCATGGAAAGCATTGTTAGAAACAGGCCGATCACGTCCCCAGAAGAAACAACATGCTCACAAACACACATGTCTTTCGCCCAATGAGAAGCTGCCTCACGCAACTACTACTGCATTACGAATAGGTACGTAACAGCAGCTCAACCACTCACATGTGGATGTGATATATCTCGACTTTGCCAAAGCCTTTGAAAGATTTCTTCATGAGGTAATATGATACAAACTTCATGACCTTGGTATTGTTGGACAACACTTTGCAGGTGAGCAGCTGGTTGGATTCTGAGATCATTTTATAACCAGGAAAGAAAGATCCCATGCTAATCGCATGTAAATTTTTCGTTCTTAGTCGTCTGGATTACTGCTCCCCACTGTGGTCACTGTAGATATCAAAACGGATGCAGGAATGGGGTAATCCAGTTCCACTACTGTATTGTTAAGTCGTTGCAGCACACGAGCTATAGGGAAAGCTAAAGAGATGAATCTTTACTCCCTAGAGACAAAACGTGAGAGGTATGCAGTTATATAATACTCTTTTAGTCTTTTACACGCTTCAGTCACTTGAGTGCGACCATGCTAGAGTACTACCTTTAGTCGAGGTAATCGATCCCGGGACTTATTGTTTGTAAGCCTGGTAATTATTCTATCGGTCTCTTTTGCTCAACCCCTATGTTGTCATGCGATGGTTGGAGAGACAAACACAAACACAGAGAGACAGACAGACAGACACACACACACACACACACACACACACACACACACACATACACACACACACACACATATTCTTTTTCTTTTTTCGGCTTTTTAAAGCCTAACCAAGCTAATGGGCCTGGTTTCCCGGTTTCCATGGCGTATGTGTTCTCTTCAGCTGGACAAGACGCCAGTCCATCGCAGCGTTACTCAAGAAACAGGCAGAGAAAGTGAGAGAAATTTGGGGCGAAAGAGTACAACAGGGGTCGCAACACCACCTGCCGGAGCCTCATGAAGCTCTAGATGTTTTCGCTCAATAAATACACACAACGCCCGGTCTGGGAATCGAAACTACGATCCTCCGACCGCGAGTCCGCTGTCCTAACCATTAGGCCATTGTGCCTCCACACACACTCACACACACACACACACACACACACACACACACACACACACACACACACACACACATATATACATATATATATATATATATATATATATATATATATATATATATATATATATATATATATATATATATATATATATATATATATATATATATATATATATATATATATATATATATACACACACACACGACGGGCTTCTTCCAATTTCGGTCTACTAAATCCACTCACAAGTCTTTGAACGGTCCGAGGCCATAGTTGAAGACACTTGCACAAGGTACCACGCAATGGTGCTGAACCCAGAACCATGTGGCTGGAAAGCAAGCCTCCTACGTCGCAGCTAGTCCTACGGAACATTCGAGAAGGTCTAGCTCCCAAATTTGGAATTCAAACCTATACCAACCACCAACATGAGTGACACTACATAATACCGTGGTTCCCGTGGTTCTCGTGTTTCCTATCTAAAATTTAAGGACCCCTCGTTGTAACACCCTGTGTCTCAATGATCCACAACTATTCAGCATTTAGCCACACACTTTAAGTGATTTGCAAAGTGTAGATATAGAAGTCTTCAACGACCGTCTCGACAAATGTTCATCTTCTTTTAGTATCGAACATTTGTTTATCCAAAATATATGAACTTTGTTATTAGCATCAACGGGTAGCTTCAATTGTGTTTGAGACATCGTAGAAACGTAACCCCTCTAACAGGAACTACAATGCTAGACTGAAAAACTGACACGCATTGATGGCAAATCGAAATATACAAGAACTTCCTCCGGAGGTGTTGGAGTCCATTATTATGCATAAGTCTGAAAGCTTTTTACAACTACAATTTTAAGAAATTCAAATATCCTATCAAATAGTGATAGGTAATGCCTTATGTCTGGAGGATGTTAATGATCTGCAAGATAGAGATATCAAATATAATTATACTTGCGCAGACTATGATTGCATAACACTTTCAAACGCTGTGTTTTATCCATGAATCGTCATAGTTCCCACAGCCTCAGGGAGTCACAATTCTCCATGATGTCCAAAGCTGTGTTCGTCTTCTATGTGACTGAGAATCGTTTTAAGGATGAATACACAATTGCAGCTCACTGTTGGTATGATCCTAGATCTAATTATTTTCTATTTGTATTACAGATAACCTTTGATACAAAACTAGAATTAGTCGTATGAATCACATGTCAAAAATGCTATCAAAAATTGTTACAGGTTGGTGAAAGTCATGAGACAGTGTGAGTATGTCCGTAATTGGAGAGACGAACGCCATATAAATATCTTTTATCTTTTACTTGTTTCAGTCATTAGACTGCAGCCATGAAGAGCTTTTAGTCGAATGAATTGACTACAACAGGTGTTTGAAGTCCGGTACTTATTCTATCCTGTTCTTGAGCCGAACACTATGTTACAGGGACCTAAACAAATCAACATGTTTATTCAAGTGGTTCTCTGGGACAGAAACACAACGAAATAATACTGATACTCACACACGCACACGCACACACACACAAATAGATACACACACAAACACAAAGAAACACTCACATATATGTCGGGCTTCTTTAAGTTTCAATCTGTCAAATCCACTTACAAGGATTTGGTCTGCTCGAGGTTACAGTAGAATGAATTAATCGAAGGGGAACATGCAGTGGGAGTCAGGAAGCAAACTTTTTAGCACACACACACGTCTATGTATGTGTGTGTTCATGTGAGTATACTTGTATATATGTGTGCGTATATATGTATATATGTGTGTGTATGAAACATCTCCACCACCACCATTCCAAGGGCTTTTCGCCGGTTCCAGTCTGACCACTCCACTTCCCACATCTTCCTCAACTGCTCCTCCTTCAAATCTGCCTTTGACCTCCGAGACCTTTCTGGCTCTTTCCCCACTCATGGCACCCATCCTTCTTCCGCACTCCTGGCTCCTTCCCCTGCTCTGGCTCACGCTGCTGGACATGTCTCTACTCCTCCAGTACCACCATCGTCACCGGCACCCACCACAGCCTCTAGCAAATCACCGATTCATAAACTTTCAGCAATTTAATCTACTGCAGTTTCTACTCCCTCTGTCATTTCTTGGATATTTGTCAAACTGGCTGCCATTTTTTATTTTTTTTGCGTGTTTGCTGAATGTTACCGCGAAATCACTCTCAGCAATGATACCGCGGTCTCACCCCACTTACGCTGGACCGATTATTCACATCAACATCTGCCTCTGTTCGTACTGGACTTGCACAGACACCACCCTGACTCAAGCTTGCGTCAAGAGCAGGAATTATTTTCTCTCTCTATTTTGCAGTCTCTGATAGTCTTAATTCACCATCTCTCTTCATGTAAACCCGCTTCAAAACACATTTATATACAATGTTTGTTTTTTTCCTCACACGTGTATATTTTATAGTAGCAAACGTGGAGATACAATTTGACAGATCAATATACAAAGTATAATAAAATACATGAAATAAAAAAAAGTGTATACATGTATACACATAAAAAGGTCCAACTCACAAAGAGTACGAGTGATATGAAAATTAAAAGGGTGTATTTCATGTATATAATATACTTTAAATATTGATCTTTCTAATTTGTTTATCCCCACATTTGCTTCTATACTGGCTCAAGTTTGAATATTTTGAGCACTAGTAAGTGTATTCTATACGGAGGACATGTAGGTCACATCTATGTACTCTATAAGTATTGTGATTTACTTTCTCTGTATTTGTAAGTTGTATGATAGTTCATGATTTTAAGCGGGAAAGAGTAGTGTATATGTATGCTTATATATGTGTTTGCCTATATGGCATATTATATCTATGTATGTGTGTTGCGCGTGCTGGTTTGTTAGTACGTAGATACACACACACACATATATATATGTTAACATGTGTACATATATGTGTCTGTGTGTGTGTATATATATATATATATATATATATATATAGGTATGTTTGTACATGGGGCTTAAAACGAACTGTGACTTACACAAATTGTTTGTTAAATACCGGTCTTCTTTAACAATTTCTATTACGGTAAAAATGTCAATGGTTTTAAACATTCAGCTGACCGTAGTGACGTCAGAAAGACAAGTCGATCAGTCGGATGTCTATCTTATGAACAGAATTATCCAACCGGAAAGCCGAATTGCTATCAATCAAATGAAAACGATCAAAGAACTAGGTCAACGAACAATTAAGAGAAAACCAGGTGACAACAAATGACGTACTTTGGCAGTCAAGCAAACGACACAATAGTCTACAGCAGGACAAGAGCAAGTGAGGCCTTCCAGCTAGTAGGACTTCAACTTATGTCTTAAACCCTGCATATACAAAGCCATATCAACGTCTGCAGCATTATCATCTCCCTTGAGCTGAAACCAGTAAAAGAATAAAAGAATAGAATATACGTACGAAAGAGTAAAGCAGGCTACGAACAACCTCCCTTCGAACATGATGGCCAAGGTTGAAAAATATTTTATCGTATACAAAGAAATTAGCATCATAACAACTGCTAACATTATCTGTTGATATAAAATTTATATCACTATCATGCATTATTTCTATGAAATTTATCGATAATTTATGAAATTATCGATAATTTGAATCTCCATCATTTCTTATTCTAGAGAAATTTACTGAGCCCTTAAAAATATGTCACATCATTTTCCTATGAAACCTACAGAGCATTTGATTTTTAAAGAAACTTTTACCGCGTGCTATTTTAAAAGTATCTCCACTAAAAAGCAAGAAGAATTGAACCGGCATGATATTTTAATAAACAAGAAATTAGAATTGAATACAAATTCCAAATTGTTTTATAATCCGCCTTAAAAAATATCCCTACATATTTATATATGTGAGTATATATCTATATATCTGTACATATACATACATGTATAAAATATATACTTACATTTAAACACACACGTATACATACACACGCATATATATATACGAGTCTGTATGTGTGTGTGTGTGTGTGTGTGTGTGTGTGTGTGTGTGTGTTAAAATTGTCGACCGAAACATCAAGATATGAAGAAGAAAATTGTATAAATTCTCCCATTTCCATACGGTTAGAAGACACGAGATTACATCAATATATGTAATATATATGTGTGTGTTTGTATGTGTATGTACAAGCGCACACTACACACACATACATATACATTTATATATACATATATGTATATGTGTGTGTGTGCTTCTATGCATATAAATATATTTGTGTGAACGTGTTTCAGTACGTATAGGTTTATTTGCTGGCGTATATTTCCATATTTGTATCAGCATTTTTGTGGTTTCCACATATTCGTTTGTTCTCAGTTTTGCGTGTGTATAGTATTTCAAACACAATGGTACTTACTGAAAGATTATTTACTGCGTTTTTGAGTGTTTCTGTGGTATTTTTTCCTTACTGTACCTAACGAATTTATGGAAACCTTGCGCTACATCAATGCAGGACTGTATATTCGCCGCAAGTAATAAATAATGACTCCAACATGTATGTGATTCAATTACCACTTCGTTTTTCCATAATCTCTTTTGTATGTAAAGATATATATTGTGTTACATTTATGTTATATATTTCTTATTAATGTTGCTTTGCTTATTTCTCTAAGAAAGTTGTAAAAGTTTAGTTATCTTGGCTGAATCTCTAAAATGGTCTGTATATACATGAATGTAAATGCTAACCATCATAACTTCATCCACTCTTTGAAAAGTGTTCTCTTTTAGATACATTAGTAGCTGACAAACATATACACATTCTCACCTGCTTCAACATGCAGACAAAACATTTACATATACGTTTGAGTGTGTGTGTGCTGCGTGCATATATTTACACACACATACATAAAAATAAAGTATAACTGCTCTTTCGAATAGTTTATCAGTTCTTTGATCAAGAGACAAACCAGTTCCCTGCATTAGCCTCTAACAAGCACGTGTATCCTTAACGTCAGAAAAATGGAATAGCTACTGTAAAATATATGAAGTTATATAATATCTACCAATGAAGTGTTTCACGCATGATCTAGATATCCCTACAATTCATCGCGCATGAGAGAACATTTGTAAAATACCAAGTGATTGGAATGGAATCAATGCATATGAAGCGAATACCTTAACTACTCAAATTAACATCTACTAGAGTTGCTTCTATGCAAGCACATACGTACACATATATTGGCAAGCATACATTCACATAGGCACACACGTGGATTTTCCAGAAAGATACATGATACAATGGGTTCGTTCTATGAGACGACAAAATTTTAAGTCATATAGTGGTAAGTAAACCTTTTGTTTAATAATAAAAGTTACATATATACAGCTACAACTAGACGTTTTACCATTTTCGTTCGTTTGTCCAATCCCTGACATGCGTGTATGCAAATATGTACTTATGTGTATGTAAACACACACACACACACACACACACACACACGTACAAATATTTATCTCTCTATCTATAAATGTATATATATATATGGACATGAATATACATACATGCATATATATATATATATATATATATATATATATATACACATATGTACATATGTATATATTCATACATATATATGTATATATATATATATATATATATATATATATATATATATATATACATATATATATATGTATGTATATATATATATATATATATATATATATATATATATATATATATATATATATATATATATGTGTGTGTATATATATATATATATATATATATATATATATATATATATATATATATATATATATATATATATATATATATATATATATATATATACATGTGTGTGTGTATATACCTATATATAAATATATGTACATACACACACATGTTCATCTGTATACAGAGGGCGAAAAGTACGGAAAAATATATCGAGCAATATAGTAACAGCAACTTAACTTTTTTTTTATTGTGTAATGTTTGTGTATGTGCACTCGATGGTGTAAGAGGCATGGAGGAAGCGAAGTAGAGAGAAGAGACAGAGGTTAATTTAAAAATATATAATTTGAAATTCAATCGGAAACGTGAATTTTAAAATTGGAGACATGTACATGAAATACCGACTAATATCTCTCATATTCCGTTAGACATAAACAGATTTTCTTCTTTAATGGTGACTGAACAAGCTTTACCAACGTGAAAAATTGGCAAATACCACTTCTAGATGATGTATAATGTAGTACTGAAAAGACACAGTCACGCGCACACACAGACACATACATATACATATAGCTATCTATGCATCACCTATTTTGAACTGTCTTGAGATACTTGTCTGCTAATGTAATATAGTGACGAAACGTATGATTCTATATGCGGAAGAGTTATCTTAAATAACAGCTCTCAATTGAAATATTTTGTCAATTAAGACAATACATATGGGAGTAAGCTTATATTTAAATTCAACTGATAAATGACATAACCTTCTTTATCATTATTAACTTGCCTCTTCGTAGCATATTTTGTTCAATTGTCAGTTCTTCAGTACATATAAGAATAGAGATGGCACGGATTATTAATCCCAACATAAATGCTGATTATAATATATGTCAGGTGACAGTGTTCTATATAAAAAAAAATGTGCATAGTGTAGAGGATCTTATATGTGTTATTCTGTCAAGTGAAATAGTTCGATTGAGAGAAATTAATCCTACTGTCAATACAAAACGACACGCTTTAATTATAAAGTACTGAAAATATCAAACACTAAAGTAATGGAGATTACAGCGATATTATTAACTAATTGATATGCGGAAAGTAATAATGGTGCATATGGTAGGGGATCTAAAATTTAATTGCAAGTTGTGAAAACAAACGGAAGTGCTTTTGTTTTATTACACCACATCAGTGAAATATATTCTACTTAGTTGGCAAGACTGAGATGTGGTCAGTATTTATAGAATTAGAATACAGTAACGCTTGATTATAAATATCCCCAAAATGCCCAAGGAACGGTAAATCATGCAGCCCGAAAGGGAAAATAAGATACACCAAGTCACGTTCTGTATTCTAAATATTTCAGTTAAATTACTTTATTCTCAAAATCTTTCTTTCTTGCTCGTTGCTTCCAGGTGTTCAAGCACTCTAGTTCTTTTCTACACTAGCAATCCGTCTCACTATGGTATCCATGTGATTCTCTACTATGTTTGTTAAGAACGTAGCACTCTCTCCTGAAGCATTTTCTCTCACCTATGTAGTTTATATGGTGCTTTTACCATTTTGCAGGCTAATAGAACATTGGAAAAAGACATAATTTGAACTTTTAAAAGAATTTCATTCTAGCTGATTCATAATGGGAAATACACAAACATACACACGCATAAATCTGTATGTATATATGTTGGCATATATCTACGCCTCTGCATATGTGTTTGATGCAGTTTTAATGTTTAAACAAGATATGGATGTTTCGCGAGTGCTTTTCCATATCAGTTAAGCGTTGTATACGATAATGTATGATTGATCTCATAACGTATACTCTTGAACACATTCATAATCAGCATATATGCTCCAATATATGGATCAATGA
>NC_142929.1:119988553-120001053 GCF_046866305.1 Octopus bimaculoides
AGGGGGATATTTTACACCTAATCTGTTGACATCATGGTGTTTATATGTATATATATATATATATGTATATAGTGGGTGACAAGCTGACACTAAACGGAACTTGCTTGTTTCATGCCAAAATTTGACAACAATATATATATATATATATATATATATATATATATATATATATATATATATATATATATATATATATATATATGTATATCTTTAATGAAGATAACGGAGAAAAATTACAAGAACAAAACAACGCGACTATGTGGTATATGCAAAGTATTAAGACGCTCAGAGAAGGAAAGAATGAGTTGTTGTTTTACATGCCTATATGGGTATGTCTGTTTATATGTGTGTAAGTGTGTTTATAACCATACGTACATACATATAACGCGAGGCAGTTTTTCAGAGACTGCCATATTTATTGCTTCCCTTGTTTGGTATTTCAGTGCTTACTCGTGGCATTTTGACAAATTATTTGAAATACATATTTTTAGCTAAATATATGTAATAATATGCAAACTATAAAATAGTACTATGTTCTTTTGCTATTTATTAATGATAGACCACTAAAGATGTACATAAAGATCAACTGAAATATATATTTCTTTATTGCCCACAAGGGCCTAAACATAGAGGAGACAAACAAAGATAGTCAAAGAGATTAATTCGATCACATCGACCTCAGTGGGTAACTGGCACTTATTTAATCGACCCCGAGAGGATGAAAGGTAAAGTCGATCGCTGCGGAATTTGAACTCAGAACATAACGGCAGACGAAGTACTGCTAAGCATTTCGTCCGGCGTGCTAACGAGTCTGCCAGCTCACGGCCCCTACTCTAAGATTAACTAAGACATAAACCTCTGTGGTATATTGCAGTATTACACTGTATTGCAGCAGTTTTGCTGAAGTACGGATATTAAATTACTGTAAATTAATTGATTGAATTTAGTACTCAAGAATTTCGTGTGGGTGCTCTTTGTTGAATAAATGTGAATATATGGATATATACATACGTGTACTTATAGCTAATCCAACAGTTTATAAACCCGTTGTCTTTCCCTACAGATGCACTCCTTTTCTTGGGAACGGATTTTCTGTTGCCTAAATGGGCATTGCTTTACTGTGAACCTGAAAAGTAGGTGTTCAGTGCGTTCAATAGTTAAATCTAATATTTTTTTAATGTGATGAGTTGAGAGTCAGGGATAGGTTATACGATGTAATGTGAAAGGGGAAAGAAGGGACCGTATCCGCGTGTAATGATGTATGTGTAATAACGGTGGGCAACATTTAGTCCCATCCCTCTAAGTCCAAATTCACTTGTTTCCATTGATATAGATAAAAAATTACACATATAAGCTTATGTGATATTGGTATATATTCCGGTTTCTACTCTGTAAAATTCAAAATGCTCTACATGATACAAGATTCCAAATATAATTAAAATTCTAAATGCAAAATGCATGTAGAGTAAAATGTGACGTGATTTGCATTGATTCGGCGCGAAGGAGATAACAATTGATATATTAGATATTTATGACATTAAGCCAACTTAATTGTAATTGAGAATGTAAATATGTCGCCTGCACATAAATATGTTGCCGCAAAGTTGTTACAACGAACCTGAGTAGCATATATTTAATCGATTTTTCCTCTATACCAACTGTGATATGTATCATGTTGGAGTTTTTCTTGGTGCTTTTAAAATTCATTTTTGTATTTTAATAGCTGTCTTGTACAAGATCAATTTTTGTCTACAGTCATTAGAGTAAGTGTGCAGTGTAAATGGGTCTGTGGTTACGTTTGTTTTAGTCGGTTATGGTGGTGAATAAGATGTGCTATGTTTATTACTGTGGTGTTTTCTGGGTGTAGCTGAAGAGTTGTTGGGAGTAAAGAGCTGTAAGAAAAGATCAAACTTTGCTGATTTGAATTACTGGTTCCGTTATGACTGGAGGATATTATTAGGCCGTCAAGTATGAAATTTATAGTAAGTTTCTCATCTTGCGCCATTATTATATTTTGACAATAATTTTTGATAGAAAACTGACACATCTATTTCTTTATTATAACTCATTTTGAGCTTTATAAAGTATTTATAAATGATTTTGCTATTTTTGTTTAGAGATGGATAAGTCGAAAATTCGTACAGTCTTGAAGTATGAGTTCTTTCGTGGAAATACAGCATCACAGACAGCTCGGAATATTAATGGAGTATGTCATTCTAATGTTATTACACAGCAGACAGTATCAAATTGGTTCGCAAAATTTCGTTCTGGTAACTATTACCTCACAAATGAGCAACACAGTCGACCAGAAACAAAGGTGGATAATGACGAACTGAAAGCCACCGTCAAGCAGATCCATCACAAAGTGCCCGCGAATTATCGTTGTTCTTTGGTGTTAGCAAGCAAACAAAATTGACAAACCTAGTTAAAATCGGTAAAGTGAAAAATTTGGATAAGTGGGTTCTACAAGAACACAATGAAAATCAGAAACACTAGCGTTAGAAAGCCTGCAGTGTGCTACGTTATCGTCACAAAAATGTATCATTTTTTAATCGAATTGTAATATGTGATGAGCAATGGACCCGATACAACAGCTGTAAACGTTCAGCACAATGATTGGACAAATACGAGCCACCTTAAAACAGTCCAAATATCCAAATTCTTCAAAAGAAGCTGATGGTATGCGTTTGGTGGTCTGGCGCAGGTGTGATCCATTATGATTTCATTTAACCTGGCTCATCAATCACGGCTGAAGTATACTGCAGCCAACTGGACCAAATGATGCAGAAACTTACAAAAATACGGCCTTGTTTATTCAACAGATCCATTACTATTTTACTGCAATAAAACGCCAGACCACACATCACAAATATGACATTGGCGAAACCACAGGAGTTGGAGTTGGAAGTTCTCTACCATCCACCATACTCACCTGATCTTGTTCCCACTGACTACCACTTCTTCCAGAATTTGGATAGCGCTTTGATAGGAAAAACGTTAATTCCGACGATGCTCTAAAACAGGCCTTCCAAGATTTTATTGACTCTAGATTGCCACGCTTTTACAGTTCCGGGCTGGACAAGCTACTGCTGAAATGGTAAAAGTGTATTGCCAATGTGGGTGCATACTTTGATGAATATAAATATTCCTTGTATTTATAAAACATTACCAAACTTTTTTTTTTTCTACATATTTCATACTTGACGACCTAATTGATACTTTGTAATATAAAATGATTTCTATATGGTGTAGCTGTGTCCTATCTATTACTTTATATTCAGTGCATTTACTGACTAAGTGAACATATTTAACTTCTTTCTTTAACATACATATCTGCTACATCGAACCATTATGTTTGTTTTGATTTATTCGCATTACTCTTGATGTTTTTTTTGGGGAGGCGGAGTAGCAAATAAACAGTCCCACGATACTTTTAAAAGCATGTAGGCTTAGATAATTTACGCTTTCTAGGTAATTGTAATTTTGAATGGACCGTATGCTGTACAGTTTCTTAAATCTATACATAGTATACCATTACAAATATAAATATATTTAACTTGTGCCTTCTGTGACGGAGAAATTACCCCTGTATAGAAGGTTCTTGTGATAAATCATTTGTTGTCCAGCGGATCGTATTTAGATGACACATAGGTGCATAGGTTTGAGGAGCATTACTTGAGTTCATATTTTTATTGAATGTGAAGATCCGGAAACCTACATTATGAAGGATATTTTTGCTAAATTTTAACAGTATTTCTATTTTAGCTCAATGTCACAAGCATCTGATATGCCATTCCTGACCTCCACAATGCTAAGTCAATATAAACTGTGTTATATTCTACTCCACACACAGGTATTCTTGGAAATATGGACATATACATATATATATATGCATGCTTCTACAAAATACATCAGGACTTGCTCAGAGGATGGAATGTGACCTCATTCCTTATTAAAGGAATCGTTTGTGCTGTTTCCTATAGAAAGAATGACTGGAACTCATAGAGCTAATGAAATTCATCATAAAACGCAAGCTCAAGGTGGCTCTGGCTGACCGCAAGTGAACTACATGATCAGTAGTCCTCGCCGCTTTATTCAGGCGGAACGTACGAGCTAAGGAAGGATTTCCAACGTTGCTGGACTGTGATGTATTTAAACATGCTAGTAAAACATATCATTAGACCCAACAGCTTCTGTATGCAGAAAAGCAAACGTGATGTATCTTTCACACACACACACACACACACACACACACACACACACACACACACACACACAGATATATATATATATATATATATATATATATATATATATATATATATATATATATATATATATATATATATGCACGCACGCACACATGCGCCCGCGCGCAAACACACAAACACACACACACAGACACATACACACGTATCCATATCTATATGTGTACATGTATAGATACGTATAATTATATATGTGTGTACATGTATGTATGTATGTATGTATGTATGTAATAGCGTAAGAGGCAGTATCATTAGCGGGTGGTAATGTTTGTACCCACTTAAATTTGGGTGCTCTGTTAAACTGACTATGAGCATTGCAGCAGATACCAGGAGAGAAACTCTCATATTTGCTTTTAATGAAAAATGCTCGTTTCTATCGCCAGCAAATAGATAAACTCAATATGAGAGTCTCTGTTGTGGTGTCTACCGCAGTAAAGACTACTGTAAGAGAATACGCACGCACACAGACACGCACTCACACACGCACGCACACACACGCACACTCATGCACACACATATATCTACATATATGCGTATATTTATATATAGGTATCTACTTATACATAAAGATATACAAATATACATACCTGTATTATTATTTTTCTACATATATACGCGTGTGTCTATTTCTATGTGTTTGTGTGTGTGAGTGTGTGTGTGTGTGTGTGTGTGTGTGTGTGTGTATATGTGTGTGTGTGTGTGTTTGTGTTGTGTTTACTACCTTCCATATAAAAATATGAATATTTGTCAACGTGTCTCTGTGTTTCTATTCGTAATCGTTTTATGGCGAGTGTGAATTTTGCAAACCAATTAATCGCGAAGGGATGGAGTTGATTCTAAAATCGTTATAGTCATTATAAATTTAAACTTTTTAAACATTTCTTCTACAATAAAAAAAACTTCATTAGAGTCACTTCACTAATGAAAGAAACAAAAATACATGAAATATCGATAAGTGTCTTTGTTAACAATAAAAATAGAAAGTAAAATAAGATGCTCTGCAGATGAAGAATTATTAAATAACAATAACAGTATATTAAAAATCGCAATTCTAATGTGAATGATAGAGAGAAATACAACAATATCAATAAACATAATGTTGCTACACCATCTACAGCTACTAACTGTAATAACAATAATAGAGAGGAGAAAAAATGAACAAAGATTGAGGAGGAGGAGATGTTTTCGATGATTGTTTTGTGTGATTGCAATTTGTATGTAGATGCTAGTGATTGCAATGGCTATGACGGTGACGATGCTGACGATAATTATTTCGATCATGGTGGTGGTGATATATGGACGGTTAGTTGGTCGATAGATATTTTTTCCTGAACAGTTATTGCTATTTTTTTCTTGCTTTTTTGTGTGTGTACTTGTTCGCTGAAATATAAATAATTGATTGCCAACTACTGAGATGTTTCTAATTATTTGCAAACAATTTTATGTTATCCCCCACTAGTTTCGCCGGTAAATGTAATATGTTTCAATACAAACGAGGGGAAAACATCGACAGAAAGAAGCAATAATGCACTTTAGGTATATTGTGTGATTAGCTCTGAGATCCAAATACTGATGGTATTAGGTGTTTCTCGTACATCCACTCACACACACACACACACACATACACACACACATACATACACACACGCATACACATACACACACACACACACACTCATACTTAGGGCCACCACATATCTATCTATTTACTCATCTACCCATCTATATATGTGCTTGTGCATGTGTGCTTGTGTGTGTGTGTGTGTGTGTGTGTGTGTGTATGCGTGTGTCTGTGTCTGTGTGTTTATAATGTGTACACGTTTGCGTGCTTATGTCTGTGCATGCATTTGCGTCTGCGTATGCATGTACGCCCAACGCACCTCAGATTTCCACCGGGAAGAGATTATTGATTGCGTGACATGTGTATATTATTACTTAGAAAGAATCAGAGCGAAACTTCATAACCAGAATGTCACGATTATATGAAAGATGCCTATGTACGTGTAAATATAATAAAATTAATTATGCCAAATCCCTGCCGCGTGAAAAACTTTCATCGCTGTCAGGTGATTTACAATTCATAACTAACCCTTCCAGCAATAAAGAGCTACCTATAATTTAGAAAATAATGCATGTCAATCACGTATAATTTAATTCCTAATAAATTAAGATAGTGAAATAATTTGAAGATATATCACAGGTATCGAAACTTCAGTTGTATGTTTATAGGATTTTGTTTGTAGAAATACACACAAAGATAGAAACTTTTAGAGTAATTCCGATGCTGAATCACATCATAAGAAGTATTCATAAACAAACTTGTGGCCTAACAACACTGATGACAATAAGCCTTAGCAGACGATGGTACTTGAGATAACAGAATCGTTGCAAATTAAACGTATTTAAACCGAGAAGCTTTCGGGATATGAGAAAAACAGATGCTATCAAGATCTGATTAATAGTACACATTTTCTCCCTTTGTATGGAAAGCAATCTGCGTTACTTTCTGAAGTTAATAAACAAATCCCATTTTCTTATCAACATTCTCTTCGTAACTGATAATCCGAAAGAAAATCATATAACAATATTTATTTCATTTACATCTCTGAAATTTGAAAAAAATGATATATAAAATAATCAGTTGTCACTGAAATTGAAATACTTATATATTAAGTCATGTATTTATTGTGTAGATCTCTTTTGTGGAAACTCTAAATTACAGGGATGTAAACAGAGTAACACCACTAGACAATCGGTTGGCGCTCAAATATCGTATGGTGCACATACATACATACATACATACATGCATGCATACATACACACAAGAAGTCACAGACATAGATACAGAAACTCACACACAAACTCATACACACTCACACACACACATACACACACACCACACACTCACACACATACACACACACATATATATGCGCGCTGTGACGCGCAACAACGAGCCACGATCGAGTTTAGCAGTAATTCCCACACTCGACACATGTATCCAGTGTGTTACAACACGTGACAGGAAACCATGGAATAGGTAAATCAGTGGAATAATATACGGAGAACATATGACATACTATACTTTAAAAAACCTACGGAAATAGCATCCCGGTAGGCAGAGGCGTTAGTACGCCGGACGAAATGCTTAGCGGTATTTCGCCTGCCACAGCGTTCTGAGTTCAAATTCCGCTGAGGTCGACTTAGCCTTTCATCCTTTCGGGGTCGATTAAATAAATACCAGTTACGCACTGGGGTCGATATAATCGACTTAATCTGTTTGTCTGTCCTTGTTTGTCCCCTCTGTGTGTAGCCCCTTGTGGGCAGTAAAGAAATAGGTATATAAACTTGCTTGTTGAAACATTTTAATGCGCTATCTCTTCATATAAACAAAAGTAATGAAATACTTATAATATATTCCTGTTATCGAAATTGTGAATAACACCAGTTGCATAATAAATATTATTGATGTTGGTATTATTATAGTTATTCTTAAAGTTGCGAGATGGCAGAATCGTTACCGTGATTTGATTAATAACATTTCCTGCGTCTACGTTTGAGTTCAAATGCCGCTGAGGGCGACTTTGCCTTTCGTCCCTCCAGGGTGGATATAATAATTACCAGGTCAGCATTGGAGTCGATGTAATCGACTTACACCCTCCTGTAAAAATACTGGTCTTGTGCCAAAATTTGAAAGTATTATTACTGTTATTCCTTCCCCCGTCCTAATTTCTCATTGTAATGCCCACTTAGATATGGAAACGCGCAGCTTTCAACTTTAGCGTTCTGTTTGTTTATCTAGAAAGACCTAGACTTTACAGAGTATTTTCGATAAATTTGTTTTGAATATTAGTCAGGACATCCAAAGTATCGTGTACATTTTTCACGTAATCCAGGACAACTGTCTGATGGGTACGTGAATATGTAATTTCAAAATGATCGTCGTATTTTAGTGGCAAAATACAGCCTGCAAACGTCAACTTGTAATTATCTACGTGGTTATGTCATGCTAACAAATTTGGTTGACGTTAAAATATTTGTCATCACTTTCTTTTTTTAATATGAAGTCTCAATCTACGTATTCGTACAGTGTACACTAGCACAAGTTACTCGAAATCTTTAAATGTTCCCTATTGTGTAATATATGATCGTAGCTTTTACAGATCTAAAGATGATTATAGATTCCATCTACACATTGCAACGACTGAGTAGTCAGCTACAGACCGCGCAAGTCTAGTCGATATAGAAATATATTTAGCTTATCTCAGAAACATAAAAAAAGAAACAAAGAAAGAAGAAAATGGAAATAAAAACGAAAAATAGCAAAGAAAAGAAAACGTAAAAATCTTCTTCTCACACGTTATGAAACATACAAGAAATACACTATATAGCAACCAATTTATATAACCAAAACTAAAAACACCCTACAGATATAATCGATGAATCTCTACTATCAGATAACAAAATTTAATAACAAGAAAGATATTCGTTTATCTATTGTTTCATTTTTTTCACTTTTCTATAATTTGAGATAGTAAAAGTTCATTCTATCATATCTGGATCAACCAAGCGAAAATCTAAGTCTTACATCTTAAATGAGTTAACAAGTATTATGCAATATATTGCTGAAATAATATTACAGCGTGATCCTTTCAGGAGCAATGTTTATCCAGGCCACTGTTTTTCGCATTCCTTTAAAATCCCTAACTTACATTAATTTTGATGTTTCTGTCATTGTGTGTGGCTATTTGGTCCGTGCACTTGGACTTTTTACAACATAATTCTTCGTGAGGCACTTTACATTAAGACATTTCTTGATGATTTATGTTAGATTTGGTAATTCAGAGTTATTTCACACAAATGTTATCGAATGATGTATCATCCTACGATAACAGATCGGAGTATCTCAACAGCCTGATGTTACAGGATGACTGGCTACCTAGGCAAAAGTGTCTCTCATGTCTGTATGTATGTACGCACACACTCACACTCACACACACATGCACATACAGACACTCACAAATAAGTCTACATATATTATATAGATTATATGCACAAACATTCATATATATATACATATATATGTATATATATATATATATATATATATATATATATATATATATATATATATATATATATATATATACACATATATATATATATATATATATATATACATATATATGTATATATATATATATATATATACATATATATATATATATATATATATATATATATATGTATGTATGTATGTATGTATGTATGTACGTATGTATGTACGTATGTATGTGTGTATGTACGTATGTATGGTGACTTTGAAATATTCTTTGAAATATATATGTGTATGTATGTATGTGTGTGTGTGTGTGTGTGTGTGTGTGTGTGTGTGTGTGTGTACGTATATGGATGCATGTATAACTAAAACTATTTCTATCCACTGAGAAATTACTCATTACACTTACACAGTATCATTTAAAAAAATATTCGGAGGATTGTGATTTTGGTTGGTACGTCGGCCGGACAAAATGCTTCGAGACATCTTTTCTGTCTTTATGGTTCAAATTCCACCGAGGTGGATGTAGATTTCCTTCCTTTCCGAGTCGATTAAATAAATACAAGTTGTGCACTACGATGAATGTAATCCACAAGCTCCACCCAACAGTTAAAATTTCAGGCCTTGTACATATAACAGAAAGGATTATTATTGGACGGAAAATGTCAGCTATCCAAGGCCAGCAGACTAAGGTGACACTTTACTCTTCATGCTTCAAAAACCCTCTGGCAGTTCGAAGCAATGATGATTTTTGTAGGTGTTCTGTCTGTACATTTGTATCAGTCTTTTTTGCTCTATGCCGGTAGTTAAATGCTGACACATCCAATCGCCAACTGCTAGTGGTATCACGTCTACTCTCTTCATTGACTACTATGTTTTTTGACTATGTATTTGACTGAATATTTTTAAATCATTCCTGATGCATCTATTATTGTAGGGATTGTTTTTGGTTTTAGGTTCCACATACGGATTACAACCATTTCTATATCTTTGTATTTTAAGAGTTTCTCCGTGTGTTTTAGAGATATATTGTCAACTGTTGGTATCAATAAATCAACTAGCAGGTATTTTTTTCCCTTGGCGATCTCTGACAAATATATTTGGTTTGTTAGCCTTGATTTCTCTACGTGTATGTATTGACATATCCCAGAGTATGATGACTTTGAAATATTCTGTAAACTTTTCTGGGATGTATCTATACCAGCTTTCTCTATTGTCATTCCATAATATTGGCATATATAGGTTCCAACTTTGTCACGTGTGTACATATTTCTTCTTAGCCAGGACTAGGCAGCCAGAGACAATATAATTTATTGTTTCTTCCCCCATCACGACATATTCTGAAGTAACATATATTTTTCTTCCATATGTGTTTCTAGTGATTTCTGCTAGGGAGGATTTGATCATGATCTGCAATTGAGTTCTGAGCTTCTCAGCCATTGTAGCGATTTCACTTTGTCTATTTTCTTTTTCTGTTTAGCTTATCCCAATATTTGACGTGTAAGGACTATTCTTGTTATCGTTTTATCATGATACATTGTTGTTCCAGTTTTATCTTGGATTTCATTTGTTTTACAGCTTCAGTATATTATTATGGTTTTATCATCATCATCATCCTCATCATCATCATCATCATCATCATCATCGTCATCATCATCATCATGGTCGTCGTCGTCGTCGTCGTCTTCGTCGTCGTCGTCTTCGTCGTCGTCGTCTTCGTCGTCGTCGTCTTCGTCGTCGTCGTCTTCGTCGTCGTCGTCTTCGTCGTCGTCGTCTTCGTCGTCGACGTCTTCGTCGTCGTCGTCTTCGTCGTCGTCTTCGTCGTCGTCGTCGTCATCATCATCAATATTAATTTTCAGATATCTCGATCATGCTTGTACTTGTAATTTTGTGAGAGGGGAATACATCCTGTTCTGAAAAGTCTCACAGAGCCTCTTCCCACAAATTATGACTTGGAACTCAGGTATTAAGCTTCATAGAATATACTGAATACCCATGCACAAATCTGAAAATCCTAGCTGTCCTTAAAAAAGCAGTTCTCTGGACATGCTCTGCTCTCGTGTCAATTCCAATTTCTCCGGCATATTTCTCGAATACACAAGGTTGCACACCGCGTGGTTTATTAGGACTACAACTGCTGGATTATTATTATTTTTTTTTTTTTTAAATTTCTTTTTTATTATCATCATCATCATCATCTTCATCAAGGTGACGAGCTGGCAGAATCGTAAGCACGCCGGGCAAACGGCTCAGCTGTATTTCGTCCATCTTTCGTTCTGAGTTCAAATTCCACTAAGGTTCACATTGCCTTTTATCCTTTAACAATGGATACCAGTGAAACACTTGTGCCGATGCAATCGACTAGTCGCTACCCCAAAATTTAAGGCCATGTGCCTTTAGTTGATAGGTTTCTTCTTATTATTATCATCATCATTATTATTATCATTATTATTATTATTATTATTATTATTATTATTATTATTGTTATTATTTTTATTATTATTATTATTATTATCATCATCATCATCACGACCACCACGACCACAACCACCATCATTATCTTCATCATCATGTAAGTACTCGTTTTAAATTTATATCGTCGGCCATAAAATCAGTCATCACATTTGCGTTTACCATTACAACTACAGTAAACGTGTGTTTTCAAACTTTTAATTCTTCTTTATTTTTCATTTCATCCTTATTTTTTTATGTGGGAAATAAGCGGCAAAAAACCACTTGATTCTAAATAATCATTTTTTTTTGCAAAATTATAAATAATATTTCATAATTTTCGTCCATGTGTGTGTAGACAAATTTTCATATTAATATGTATTCTCTTTTACTTTTCTCAAAAGTCATATAATTAAAAAAAATATATATATTTTAATATGTTTGATGTCAAAATCAGTCATTAGCAGTCAAATATTGTCTCCGTATTCTACGTACTTTGATTATACACTTCGTATCTAATTAACAAATTTGTTCATTTTTTGTTTAATGTTCATTTCTTTTGTGATTTTCATATTTATTCAGTTTTCATTAATTGAAGTTTTAGTTTTTCATCCTTTCTCTGTCGTTATTATAGTTTCACAGAACCTAAGTGATTATGTTTTTATATTCAATGTTTGTTGCTCTCTTTTTTTTCCTTATATCATGATTTTAGTGCAGTAATA
>NC_142929.1:120006053-120016053 GCF_046866305.1 Octopus bimaculoides
GTTGTGGTGTATTGAAACCGAAACTATTGCAATACTGTGTCCCTATATGAGCTGAAGAAGATGGCCTCTTGATATAATGGAGTGCCGGCAATTTTGGTGGTTAGTTTAGCTTTTAATTCAAAAGTTGGGAGCTAGACCTTAAATGGTCTTCCAAATGTATATCGCTGAATACCTTTCTCGCCTTCTCTCCAGGGAGTACAGCTTTAGTTCCTGTAGCATTTTCCGTAGCAGATATATTTATATATACTCATACATATACATATACATATACACATATATATATATATATATATACATATACATATATATATATATATATATATATATACATACATATACACATATACGTATGAGTATGAGTATGTGTGCGCGCACGCATTGTACGTCTGTATATACCGAGACTGAGAAAGATTTTGAATAACAGAAAAGGAAAAAAATATGTGCCATAAACTGATATGCATCCTTTAATATTAAATACTTTCTCATAGATTCGTTAAGCAAGTGAACATGACTCTTAAGCGACAGGATTATTGTCCCCGTGGGCAGAAGAAATCTCTTTCATCTGACTCTCTTTGACAATGCTACATTTCTTCATTTTGAACTTTTGTTTAGAAAATGCTTATTTGCAAGATATTTGAATAAGTTTCTGACAAACTTGAAATATTCTCCGTATTTATTAGCAACGTATCATTTTGTTTACGTATTTTCATTAGAAAATATATAAACTTCGTTCTTTATTATGTACACAAACTAGAACAAAACTAAATTGCAAAATTTCCTTCATTTAAGAAGTAATGGTAATAACTTTATTGATGTACAAGTTGTTAGTGTAATATTTTAAACTTACTTTGAGACAATTAGCAACACAAAAAAGCTACAAAATATACTTTAGACTAAATTTTTTGTCATGTGATATCAAAGTGTCTGTCGCAGATATACAATTTGTAACAGATAGTGCTCCACTAAGCACTACTAGTTAGATGCTTCTGTCTCTATACACTTGAAGAATCATAGAATCAATTGTAACATTTGTTTGATCGAGGTATAACGTTAACATATAGGCGCTAAAAATTGACAAAGTACTTGGAGAATTAAACTCGCGCACGTTCTTTCTAATGTTGTTAGATTTCTTATTATTAATAGTGGCTATTTATCAACTAAATTAGAGATAGTGGAATACGAAAATTTTTAAGTGTGCATATTGAATACTTTACGATATATACTTGAAGGCTTTTCCGGTGGTCTAGAGACGATTTCGGATTATATCCGTGGTCACCTGAAATCCAGAAAGTGTGTTCGACATTAGAATATTCCGCTTTCAGATTTTGCATGTTCCATTAGTGTTATCGTGGTGAAACATCCGAAAGGATACAGAATTAGGTTTTCTATAACAATTATTTGAGCTATTGCGGTTACGACTGACATAAGCTCAGGGTTTCTATGCTTATTCCTACCATTTTAAAACTATTAAAACGTCCATACCTTCAATCAGGGAGATTTTAACATTATTATCATTGAGGTTTATTGTTCCTACACTGGCTTACAATTCATACTCGAGCGTTATGTATGTTTGACCCAGTATTATATGTAAATTTCCGTTGTCATCAAAATTATGATTTGCAGTATCATTCTCCACATATCTCCCAATATACAACCAACCACCCTGTCTTGAATAACGACTGGGAATATATTCAATTTTATCGGTATAACCATCTTTATCTAAAAGCGTGTTTTAGTAAACGGTATTGACTAAGAGTCTGTCGATACGCTCATAAGTGCAGATTTTATCACTACTGAAGAGTGATTAGAATTTCGATTGGTGTCATACAAATTTCCATTACGCTTACAATAAGGTACATAAAGTCTTGTACTCTAATCCAATGTCGCAAAATGGAACGTTTGCCACCTCAGGGTTAGTAAGAGAAAGTACTGTATCTTTCAGAATTTAATGAAATTTTATACTATTCTTTTCTTACCCTGCTAGTGCTACGTGTACGGGAGTTGAATAGAGGTTCATGTCCATATAGACAGTCCTATTTTGATGCACTATTGTATATTATACATATATATATATATATGTGTGTATGTGTGTGTGCGTGCGTGTGTGTGTGTGTGTGTGTGTTTATGTATATATATATATATATATATATATACACACATAAATATGTATCTATGTATCTATCTATCTATCCCTCTCTCTCTCGCTATACACATACACACACACACACATACACACACGCACACATACACACACACACACACAAACACACACACACACACACACATATATATATATATATATATATATATATATATATATATATATATATATATATATATATATATATGCACGAAGGGTGTTGATTAAAGATTTTCTTGAACCACTTCCGGTTATTTCAGAAACCGGAACTTCTAGAGTTATAACCATATATGCCTCTACATGTCACTTTGTGAATTGCAGCTTTCCGCTAGTATTCGTTTGTCTTTTACAGCTGCTAAAGTGGACTAATGTGTTATAATAGAGACATATGAATGCCGATGAGTGTTCAGATTCTTATACTTGAAAGGTCGTACACAAAAAGAGACTTTCAATGAGTTGACCATGCACCATCATACGACGAATCAAGCCAGTTCATATGTGGTCGGACATCGCTGGAAACTGCTCCTATTCCTGGACGAGTACATTCCGCCATTCATAACGACACTATCCATAAAGTGGAAGCCGCTATTTTGGAGGATCACCGCATAACTATTTTGAAATTAGCCCAAGAAGTGAATATAAGTATAGCATCCGTGGAAAAATCCTTCTCGGGCATTTGTATATGCGGAAGTTGCCTGCCCGATGGATACCCATGATGCTCTCACCTTTTCAGAAGCAGGAACGAGTCAATTGCTCCCAGGCTGTTTTGGCAATGTGCCAAGAAAACGAGGATGACTTTTCGGCAGGCATATCACGCAGGTTCAAACAATGGTCTATATTCCACTATGATCCTGTGACTAAAGTCTAGTCGAGGCAATGACAGAATGATAACTCACCACCTCCAATGTAGGCACGTGTCCAAACATCAGGACCGTGACAGTCCTTTGGGACACATGCGGAGTAATGATCAAGGATATTCTGGCAAAAGGCATCATAATTAACTTTTCAAAGCAGACAAGCGTGTATTGCTGAGCAAAGGAGTCCACCTCATCCAAGGCCCCAGATCACAATGCGCATGTTACTCAGATGCAATCCCACTCCTGCTGTTATGAAATTCTTCCTTATCCTCCTTAATTTCCAGAGCTCGCACCGGCTGACTTTCACCTTTTTCTATGAAGATTATCTACCCTACCCCCACCCCGGATATTAAGGACTCCACTGTAACCATCACAGGAATGCGAACTGTGATCTTAAGAGACATGTGACGAGTAGAAAATCACGTAGTGATACATTAAAATATTTATAAATTCCATTGTTAGTATTAGTATATTTACCCTACATTAGATCAGTACAAATTCATGCAAAAAACTGGTTCAATAGTCAGTACCATAAGACTGTAGCCGGCATAATGGAATAGGACTTTATTTGCATATTCAAAAGGATTCCAGTAAAGAAATTTAAGATATATATATATATTTTTTTAACGTGACGTATCCATTACTAAGTTATATGTATATATATGTGTGTGTGTGTGTGTGTGTGTGTGCGTGTGGGTGTATGTGTGTGGGCACGTGTGTGTGCACGTGTGTGTGCGTGTTTGTGTATGTGTGTGTATGTGTGTATGTGTGTGTGCATGTGTGTGCATATATGTCTATATATATGTATATATATATATGTGTGTGTGTGTGTGTGTGTGTATGTGTGCGTGTGTGTATGTGCGTGTAATTCTCACAACTGCGATGCAAATCATATACCAGCACAACATTACCGTTTGAGAAATCACTCGGATAAAGAATACAGGCCACAATTGGACATGTAAATGAACTACCCAAGAAAACTCATAGACACATGCGACATAGTAATTCAACTGCTTGTTCCAATCCTGTACGAAACACTCGATCAAATAAACCTAACAACAGATATAGGAATCAGAATGTCCTCTGGTTCAACCCAATTTTCTGTTTGCATGTTTTAACTAGGATCGCTGGAAAATGTTTTGATGCTTTGGACAAGTGTTTTTTTTTTTTTTTAAATCTAATCGGCATCATGCTATTTTTAATCGACAAACCGTGAAGGTATCTTACTCCAACTTCGTTAATTTAGAGCAGGTTATGCATCACATAAACAACAGCAAAATGCGGCAAAGGTTCAGTAACACACCTACTGGACATAGCAAACATTTTTATCTAAATACCAACCAAAGAGATGTAAACCGCATTGATCATCAACTTCGACCAATTTGTAGTAATAGAAATACTCATGGTACTGCTATCACGATAACATAACCGGTAAATGAAGTCAGGACTGCCTTATATACAAATAAATACAATAAATGCTCATCCAGAGATAAATCAAAATGTCCTTTGATGAATCTTTGTATAAGTACAAGTCTTGCATATAAATGTACCGTTCACACAAGGGGAGAGATCTATATTTACATTGGGCAGACGGCTCATTAATTTAAGAATCATTATCATAAACATCTTGCCAGCTTTAAGTCAATCGATAAGAAACATTCGACATCTTTGGCAGATTTTATATGGCGATTGAAGGAGGGTACAACATTAATTGGTCCATAATTAAACATGCACAAACATGCAATATAATTTCCAAGATATGCCGTCTCTGCTCCGAGGATTCCATGTCTATTATGTAGAGTAAGGAGAAGATACTTAATAAAATTTCTGAACGACTATCGAGACGCCTACACGCATATAAATATACTTTCGCACAATGCTGTGAGAATGAACTTTGAGTAAGCATTAACTTAATGTAATTTAATTTACTTTAAGTTATGGATGACTCAAGTTTACTTTTAACCTCCACGTTTTTCTAAACATCAGTACACCAAACCTCTCGTGTGCGTATGCTCACGTTTTTGCTGACGCTTGTATGAGTGTGTGTACTCGTGACATGCAACTTGCCCGAGGGCGTTTATACATCCATATCTGTTAACGGCTATTTTCAATAATTTTCTCACTGGATTACGTGTTCGTTTCTCTTTTTGTCTTCTGCAAGTTTATTCTTGGTCTTCTTTGAGGTGTCATACAAGCCTTCTTAGAGTTGAAACTCTGCACAGGCATTACTGGCCTCTGCTTGATATGTGCTGTTTTTTTTCCTATATCCTAGAGTGCACAATGTTCCTGAATGTCAGCAATGGTCATCCTTGCTCATCACACACACACACACACACACATATATATGCATGTATGTATGTATGTATGTATGGATGTGTTTACAGGGTGATTCAAAACTCACCATACATAGGAAAAAAAATATTTTTTATTACAAAGAGTTAAATAAAAATGTTTCTTTTAAAAAAAATAAATCGTTCTTATGTATGGCGACTTTTGAATCACCCTGTATATATATATGTATATATATGTATATATATATATATATATATATATATATATATATATATATATATATATATATATATATATATATATATTAAAGAGAAGTAAAAATGAAAATGTAACTTTTAAAAAATATTTTTGGGGGCGTTTTAATTAATTTACATTTCATGTTTCTTTTATGCTCGTTTATATGAGTATAAAGTACGTGAGAAGAGAAGAAGGCTATTAATGAAATAAAATTGAAATTAAGATTAAGAATGACATTCATAGTTTACTGTTATTTCTTGTATGCGCAAGTGGTCCTTTTGTTCCCTTCTGAAAAAATGGTAATTCCAACTCGCTGTGATAGTAGATTACTACTGTCTGTTTTTGTATATTAAATAGTGGTCAAGACTTTTTTTGTAAGAGTGTTTGTAGCCGTCGAATAACCAGCAGCAGTAATGATAATAACAATAGTAGTAGTAGTAGCAGTAGTAGAAGTAGTAGTAGTAGTAGTAGTAGTAGTAGTAGTAGCAGGAGGAGGAGGAGGAGGAGGAGGAAGAGGAGCAGGAAGAGGAGGAGGAAGAGGAGTTGTTTCCCTATGGTTTTAATAGAAATCGGGTTCTTCGAACCCCTTTGTTTATTTCTTATGTTAACGTGAGCATCCAAGAAATAACAGTTGCAATTCTCCTGTATAAAATCTTCCTTTTATCCCAAAATGATAAATGTTAATGATATGTCCCTTAAATGATACTGCCATGCAGTATTCACTTTCAGTTATAAGAACACTGTGGGTGGCTGATGGTCACAGGACACAATGTAGCTGTAACCCCAATGTTACCTTGTGATATCACAGATGCATGCGTGGTTATGTGGTAAGAAGCTTACTTCTCAACCATATGTTACCGGGTTCAGTCCCACTGCCTGGCACCTTGCGCAAGTGTCTTCTATTGCCTCGAGCCGAGCAAAGCTTTGTGAGTGGAATTGGTAGACGGAAACTGAAAGACGTCCATCGTATATATATATATATATATATATATATATATATATATATATATGTATGTGTGTCTGTGTGTGTGTATGTGTATGTATGTGTGTATGTATGTATATTCATGAAAATAGATTTTGTATATTGAAAGTAATGTTTATTAAGTTGATATTCAATGGTTGTTATTGTCTGTCAAATGGATAATATTGGATCGTATAAACTTTCATACTCATATTGATTAAAATCTAATCTTTCTGAGTAAGAATTAATTGAAAATAGGATCCAAAGAAGCGAAATCATTTTTTGTAGTAACATGTCGTGTGTTACGATTTAATGAAGTGATTAAGCTGGGACACGCTAAAATATATCAAAATAGACTTCGAGTTTCGATAGGGAAATGCAAAGATAATGGGATATATAATGCACAAGAAGTTCCAAAATGATTAGTCCATGTACATGTGATGCATGCAGAAGCCATATGACATATAATGCGCTGTGTGTTGTCCAGTCTTTTACGAGATTGAAGGAAAGCTTTTGCGGACTCTGATGGAATCAATCCTTACGCTAATCTGAATAATGGAATTTCTATAGGTGATAGCATGCAGTCGGTAAATGGAGCAGTGAATTCAAAGTTGCCATGGAGAGAAACATATTCTATATTATTCTAATGAAATAAGATGAAGCAATTTTGAAGTAGTCAAGAGCTCATCTATATAGATGTGTGCGATCAAAAAAAAAATGCTCATAAACATCATCACGTGATGCCAACTGTCTGATATCATCAAAAGAATAACACACCCACGCACACACATATATGCATATAAAACACATGCATACATACACGCATACATAGAGACAGACACACAATCATGCGTTTTTAATACCATATACACATATAAATTATTATTATTATTATCATATATATATATATGACTAAGATAGGTTTCGGACAGTATAGGCCCAGGCCATGTCTAAATAGCGCAACCTGGTGAAGTCTTTTAATTACATGTGATGTAAGTAATTGCGAGGTAATGTTGTTGTGTGTACCGAGTTCAATTTTTGTGGTGGGCGGATAGTACAGGGGCCAAGTCTTGGATTGATTTTAAAACTCAGGCCAACACCATTTGGGCAATATTGATACATGTGATCTATCGATAGATGCCTCTCATGCCATCTATCTTTCCTTTTATTGACCTCTGGAATGCTTCTACTTTCATAATGAGTTGTTTCGTATAGGAGGACCACAGTGGGCAATAGTATTCAAGGTGGGGTCGGGTAAAAGTAGTGTCGAGAAGAGGTGAGGTCGGGTAAAAGTAGAGTAGAATAGATTAGTGTAGGCATCTCTAGATCGGAAAGTTCTCGGATTCCAGGCGTACATCTTGCGGGGCCAGTCAACCTTGCTGTTGACGTGGGAACTCTAGCTTAGACTGTTATCAACAATTACTCAAAAGATGACACTAGGGAAGAGCTTATATGGTAATTTCAGAGTTTCCTCTTTACCAAAGTGAAGCAAATCAAACGCATCTTCATTTAGAAGCATAGTCTTTTTTTGCTCTGCCCACTGGACAATAGCAAAGATGTCTCATTCAAGGCATATTCGGTCTCCCATGCCGGTTATGGCTTTCTGGAGTTTGGCATCATCTGCAAAGATTTTCAATGTAGAATTCTTGATAACATCTACTATCTTGTTGGTGTAAATATCGAAAGGCAGTGGGCCAAACACAGTGCCTTGTGGGACACCTCTACTGACTTTGGCTGAGCTGGATCGTATTCTCTCAAACACAACATGGTGGGTTCTGTTCGCCAGGAAACATTTTATCCACTGAAGCATCTTTCCACGGAATCCAATGTTTGACAGTTTCTTCATCAGGATTTTGTAGTCCACTCTGTCAAGGTATATGACGTCAATGCTGGAGCCCTCTCCAGACGCTTTTAGGATGTCATCAAAATGGTTCAGAAGCTGCGACAGGCAGTCCCTGCCATCACAGAAACCACCTGGTTTGGGTACAGCAGATTGTTGTCTCCGAGAAAGTGAGTTATTCGCGATCTCACCACCCTTTCAAATAATTTAATGATATGAGAAGTGAGTGAAATCGAATGGTAGTTCACAGCAGAGATTTTGTTTCCCTTTTTGAAGACTGGAAGGACAGACTGACAGACTGGAAAGAAAATGCTCATGAATGTAGCATGCATCAAATGAGTTTCTCCAGAGCTTAGTTAAAGGGGGCGCAATTTTATTTCGACAAATCTTCAGGACCGTGGCCGGGAACTTATCGGGACTTACTGCCGAGTTGTGCTGGATCTTATCTATTCCGTTAGGATATGGTTAGTTGAGGGCTTACATCACTGATACTAGCCAGTTCAACCAGTAACGCATTAGCGTTACTGAAGACAGAGCAGTATTTTCTCGGCTGCTGGCAGTATTTAAGTTGGTTGATTTTCTTGTTAATTCTTTTTTAAAATTTTCTTATAATTGCTCTGCTATTTATAGGGATTCTGCACTTAGATTTGTATACTGATCTTAATGGAGTATGTTTTGCGCATATATTTGTCACAGTATCTACAAATGTCTGCCATGATATGTTTATGTTAGAAGGTGTGTGTGCGTACGTGAAGGCCCAGTCAACTTGTAAAAGATCATGATTGATCACATCCCAGTCTGCGTTATGAAGGTCCATAGTGTCAAATGGATGAAATGGAGAGACGTCACTGGATTTGATCTTTGAGTGGTAGAATCTCAGATCGCAGATAACCATGTTATGGTCTGAGAGTGGTGGCGTTTTTTCCCCTGTAATATTGAGGATAGTCTCAGTGTCGCTACTGAACACTAGGTACAAGGTGTTTTTGTGACACCTTGTTGGTTCACAAACATGTTGGGTCAGGGAAACTCATACATGAAATCAGAAAGCAATTCGATTGTTTCTTTATCAGGAAAATCTGGTTTCAAGCTGTTTGTAGACCAATCAACAGTAGGAAATTTAAAGTCCCCCATCGTTAATATGTTGTCAGCATGGCACTGATAGATGATACACTTAATGCTGTTGAGGCATTTCTTGAAGCGTAGTAAAGTAGATAGGGGTGGCCTATAAAGTCCAGCTACTATTAAATTGTTGGTTTTACTATACACAGAACCTGTTTCATAGTAGCCCTGGGTAAATACGTCCATTGCTTCAGCCGAAAATGTATCGTGAAGTAAAATGACTGACTCACACTTTCTTCTACCGACACGATCTTCATGGTGGCTGTAAAATTCTTCAACCTCACCTCAGATTCCAAATGGAGGTTATTGAGATGGGCCACTGTGAGGACGAAGAAAGGAATGTGGTGTGGATGGTCATTAACCCAGTCCTCAAAAAATTGGAACTTCTATTTTTGGGCATTGGTAGAAGGGCTGATGCCTTGTGCATTGAGCAATGAACACACACACACACATATATACATTTACATATATTGTGTATTTTCAACGGTTAAACAAATAATCCATCAACTATTTGTTTAAATCATGAACAACAATGAGAAAGGAAATGAAATAGG
>NC_142929.1:120021053-120028553 GCF_046866305.1 Octopus bimaculoides
CGTCATGGGATTGAGACAAAAAAATAATAATTCTAATTTAACTTATTGCTAAATTCTTCATGGTTGTACAAATACGGAAATGTTTGTTACCTTAAATAATATTAAATGAAAGAAATTACTCAATTATATATTACTAATAAATATTCGCTATTATTATTTTCACGATTTTATCAATGCATTCGCAATACACTCCATAGAACATCTTTCACTGCAAAATTTCGTTTAAAGATATGCTTTTTCGGAATGATCTAAGAAACAAAACAAGTGGCAGGTTCATAAACTGGAGTTATACCCCTCTCTTGTTCACTTTCGCCATCGGTATCTCTTTCCTTTATTTCATGAATTAACATCATTGGAAATGAGACACTGGTTACATGTAAAAATAATAATAACATGTAAAACATTTCAAATTGCCAATTTCTCGATAAGTATTTTTTTTGTAACCAATAAAATAATATTGTTGTTAACATAGATACGCACACATACATATACATATATATATATGCATGTGCCTGTGTGTAACTGTGTGTATGTAGGTATGTGTGTGTGTATGTGTGTGTGTATGTGTGTGTGTGTGTGTGTGTATAAACAAGCGTATTATTTGAACGTTTTTGAAAGTATAAACTTCAACTAAATTGCTAATTTTCAATGATTTTTGCCAGTATTTTCCTTGCTCACGACAACTTTCACTGCCACATTTAAACCGTCAGGTATTCGTTTCATTTAGTCATATAAAGAACTAGCAGAAATACCCGGCTTTGCGCGGATTACAGAGAGTAATGAAAGTTTAAAATGCCGTCTACATTACGCTGGTCTGAACTGCTAGTAGCTGAGATAGCAACTGTCTACATTAATAACTCTCCAACCCACGCTAGCATGGAACATAGACATTAAATGAAATGCTAAAAGAAAGTTTTCAACTCATATTTGTATATAAAGTAATTACACGTAATGCAAAGACACGCTTATTTCGTATAGCTTATTTCATTGGACGGAGACATTCTTTTGGCTGACCATAACATTGTAACAAATTTGACACTTTCCTTCTAGGCATGGTTATGTACATATACAGAAATACACAGGTGCAGAAGATAGTAAGCACTGAAAATAACTGGGTAACTGATATTATATATCTTCATACCACGAGCAGAATGTAAATAACATTTTTTACGGAAAATAAAGGATTAAACGAGTTGAAGCGAAATTTGTCAGTGAACCAAAGAGCCAGTATCAAAAGAACCAGAAAAAAAGCTGTTAACAACAGAAAAACAGAGAACCGTTGCAAAAGTAATTAAGAAAATTGTAAGGGAATTAGTGTACGGATTAAAATGACATTTTTTAAGCTACTTAAAGGTAGCTTAAAGGAGAGAGAGAAGGTACCAGCTAATTAGACAAATAGGATAGATATAGATAGAAATATAGATAGATAGATAGATAGATAGATAGATAGATAGATAGATAGATAGAGAGAGAGAGAGATAGGTAGATAGGTAGATAGATAGAGATGGATAGAGAGATATACATAGAGAGATAAAGAGGGATAGAGATAGAGAAAGAAGGGCACAGCGATATAGATAGAGATATATAGAGAGACTTGAATCTAATATAAAAAGCAATATTTTATTATTTTTTGTATGACCAATGGATGTAAGGGAGACACTCAGTTTCTGAGAGTTACTTCGCAAAGAGTTACCGCCCTCATCTACGTACCCTAGGAACTGTTATTTTCTCCTCTTAGGGGCCCCGTTACTCATTATGTGAAAAATGTTGGGAGTCTGAAACCATCCCTGGAATATATGTAGCGTATGTTCCCAGTCTGGAGAAAACAGTTGAAACATACGACCGTTATAATGTTTTACACACAAACAAACAAACATAGAACGAGATTCATATGATAGATAATCTTCTTGTATATTGGAAGAGTCATTACACCAATTATAATAACACATGTACGTGCTCAATACCACGGGACTTATATGTGACTAACAAAATAGTCGATATTTTTATAACTGTGTTTGGTCATATTTTTCCAAATTAATCTCACGCACTAGATAATCGGTTAGCACTTGAGCTTTATTATTGTTATTATTATTATTATTATTATTATTATTATTATTATTATTATTATTATTATTATTATTATTATGCTAGTGTCCTATGTCTGAAAACGTTCGTCACACATTCTATTGATTCTTCAATAACACTCTATCAACCGTGGCTTTTTTGTCCTGTTTATGCGCTCCTGTCTTTCCGCAGTGTGTATTTTTATCTACACATGCGTGTGCGTCTGTCATTGTGTGTGCATGTCCATGTGTGTGTTTCTGTGTGTGTTCGCGTGTTTGAGTTTGTCTATTGTATGTGCTTGTCTATAGTATGTTTAGCATGTGCCTCGTGTGCGTGTATATGAGATTGTTTACGTTCTTGTGTCATCAATTAGTTTTTTATTCATTAAATAATTCTTTTTGTTTGCCTCTTTGTTTTCTCACATTCCATCTTTTGTATGAGTACGAGTTTCTTGTGTGTATATATGTGTTTATGTATCATACTATTTGTACCGAGCCTCCGTGTTCTAATCGAGTTTGTTAGTAAAGCACTCATAAACTAACCACCGCTTTGAGCTCCCACCGATGACCACTTATGTAACGTGATGTCTCCACATTCTACCTACAATATATATTTCCGATTCTGTATTGGTAATATCTTGTTCATGCGAGCATTCTCGTATAGTTGTCCCAACGACGGGTCAAATAGATATTTACACAAAATATTGATGTCGATTCGGCCCAGCACGCCGATATGTTGAGCTCTGGCAAGCTTACAGACTGTTTCCTGTCGTTATATTCTCGATAGTAGAAGTATAAGATTTATTTTAGCACACCAATTCATCCTAACTTAATACAAAAGCAATGAATACTTTCGTTCATTCTTGCTTTGAATTTGCTTCCTTTTTGATCACACTGCTACAGTGTCTTAGCACAAATATATAATCAATTATTTTACTATTTTTATTAGTATAAATGTATGTATGTATGCAAGTATTTGTATATATAATATGTACGCACACCAAACACACACACACACCACACTAATACATACATACACGCACACAGACAGAGACACACACACACACACATATAATATAGATATACATGTACGTGGGTGCATGGCTTCTTCGCTAGAGTATTGTAGTGACGACCAAAACATTGTGGTGTCAATTGCTGGACTGACTGTTACGTTGGGTCCAGGAACTGGAACGTATATAAATGCATACATACACATACACACATACATATAATGCAGATAAATCAGGCTGAATTATATATATATATATATATATATATATATATATATATATATATATATATATATATATATATATATATATATATATATATATATATATATATATGTATATGTGTGTCTGTGTCTGTGTGCGTAATTATTAATATATATATATGTGTGTGTGTGTGTGTGTGTGTAAACTTACTTGGAAAAGGATAGATGGTGTTCAATTAAATAATATGAGCATACATATGCATATTCAGGTACGGGACTCCACCAAGTGTAAACAATATGAAATACGAAAACAAATGGGTTAAATACGCTAAAGATGAGAGATGTAATATAAAACAGGAAAATAATACAAAGAATACAAAGAACGACCCTTCATCAGTTATCTACCCCGCTTTTCTATCAGGTGTCTACCCGCCTGTCTACCCTGCTTTTCGAGCAATCAACGACAATGTGTGTCTTGGAAGACAGTTGCTCCAATAAATACCAAAATAAATTTTGGATTTATGGAGGGTCAAATTTGGGAGACATACAAGGAAACCGAACGAAAGCGAACATGGAGGGTCATTAGACCAGAACGAGGGGAAATAGTAAACGCTGAGAGAAATATTTTATTCGAAAAGAGAAAAGAGAAAAGAGAGAGATAGGAGACGTCCAGTCCTTAGAACGCCCGTGCAGGAAAAGAAAGTTGGTCAAGTGAGGAAAAGAAAGATGGAAGATGGTCACGTGTGAGCTCGGAGAAAGTGAAAGAAGGGGAGAGAGACAGACAGCTAGAAAACGATAAAGTGGAGGAAAAGGGAATTAGGGAAGGATGGGGGAGAAAACAGTTTAGAGTCGCATCAAAACGGTTAAAATAAACTCACTTGGAAATGGATGCGTGGCGTTCAATTAAATAATGATATAACTAATATATATATATATATATATATATATATATATATATATATATATATATATATATATATATATTTAAGAGATGAGGAATTATGTACATTATTTACATTATTTACATTTCACAGATATTTGTCCTCATGTTGGTTGTTGCTAACACAAAGTTTCAGCAGATTTCCCCTCCAGCATTCTTTAGGAGTCATGGGGAAATTTCGAACCTGGGTTTTCATTCCTAAGGTATTTTTCGATGATATTATTATGATTATTATTATTATTCAGGTCACAACTAACTCCAAGATTCCGTGTACGATTCCAGGCAGTGACGTGAATAATAATAATAATAATAATGATAATAATAATGATAATAATAATAATAATAATAATAATAATAATAATAATAATAATAATAATAATAATAATAATAATAATAATAATAATAATAATAATAACAACAACAACATCGAAAAATATCCTAGGAATGAGAACCCAGGTTCAACATTTCCCCAATACACCTGATGAAGGTTGGAGGACATATCAGCCGAAACGTCGTGTTAACAAACAAAAGGAGGACAAATATCCGTTAAATGTAAATAACGTAAAGGAATAGAAAGATGGAAAACAGGACAAGTAATACAAAGAATACAAAGAAAGATATATATATACATGCATATATATATATATATATATATATATATATATATATATATATATATATATATATATATATATATATATATATATATACATATATATATATATATATATATATATATATATATATATATATATATATATATATATATATATATATATATATGCATGTATATATATATCTTTCTTTGCTAAGCGTTCATAATACAAACTTGCGTAGATATATGTGTACTTATGTATTTTTATGTGAGTGTGTAAGTATATATGCATACACATAAATAAGCACACACACACACATGTATCTATGCAACTTTGTATTATGAACGCTTAGCAGCATTGCCAATTATTATTAACTTTTAAATAAATTTCAAAGTAATCTCAATATTATCCCACTTGTGTAATACCTGATAATCATGATGGGCAATTACGTAGAAATTACTTTATGTGCATATAAGAGATGTCTTCAGGTGCTTGATAGACTTTCGGCACACATTGCATAACGTGAGAATTTACTTCATGCCTAACCACAGCGAAAATGATAGATTTCAGAGAATAAATATTTCACAAACATATTTCAAGAAACAGACAGACACACACACACACACACACCAGTGTGTGTGTGTCCGTGTGTGTTTGTGTGTGCACGTGTGTATACATATGCGTGTTGAAATATGTTTGTGATTGTGTATATATATAAGTATATATATATATATATATATATATATATATATATATATATATATATATATATGCGTGTGTGTGTGTGTGTGTGTGTGTGTGTGTGTGTGTGTTTATGTGTGTATATATATGTTTATATACGAATATATGTGCCATCTATATAGTGTAAGGTATATGTATATACATATGTATATTGTGCATATATATATATATATATATATATATATATATATATATATATATTTATTCATATATTATATATATATATATATATATATATATATATATATATATATATATATATATATATATATTTATTCATATATTATATATATATATATATATATATATATATATATATATATATATTTATATATATATATATGTGTGTGTATATATATATACATATATATATATATATATATATATATATATATATATATATATATATATATATATATATATATATATATATATATATATATATATATATATATATATATATATATATATACGTACACATATACGAGGAAAGTTTACTGTATTAATATTATTCAATATATGAAATGAGCGGCATCACTTTTTTATCAATATTTTATATTTTATTTGTGGGAACTGACTAATAATATTTGCAAATGTATTTTCCATCGACCTGTGTATAATATGTATTGATATAGAAAGTTCACAGCAGGCTAGATCAATAATTATTCAGACAATCGACCTCTAGTTATATGATTCATGTCTTGTCAGTCTGTTCGGTTAACACGCACATAAATACATACTCATAGACTCTCACTAGCAAACACATAGATAAATATCTACATGCATGAATATAAATGCATGCACACCGGCATATGCATATACCTATATATACATACACACACACACATATGTAGCTATTTGTATTTGTATGCATAAATAAATATTCATACATATATATATATATATGTATTCATACATACATACATATATACTTATACGTATCCGTGTGTGTATATACACGTTTTGAAATAAATATAGATACAGGGACATATAAAGTAATTTTGGTACGTGTAGTTTGCATTCTATTTCCCTGCGCGACACTCTTGTACGTGAGGAAAACTGTGAATATATCATTGTCATAAATAGATCCCATAGGGACATACATGAATCATCACGGATGTAATCACATATAGTCGTAGGAAACAGGATACTGACTGTTTGGCTCTGAAAAGCATTAGCTATGTGTAACTGACGTTCGTATGCATTTGACGTTTTTATATTAAGATCAATAAAACATATACCAGTAAAATAATTTTATTAATTGAATTGTCCATCATCTACCCAAATAAAACGACAGCAATTCAAATAATCAGTGTCAAAATATATGAAGTAGAACAAATTTAAGCGAAGGATATTTTTTAGGTTGCTGAGGAAAATATGTTGTCAACGACCATCTAGTCATCGAGGGCGGCCAGATCATGTGAGTGCGTAGTTTAAGTTTCGTCCGGATGCGTTTTAGACAATGTGGACAGTTAGTTGTTTGTAGTTTGGGAGATTTGATTACATGTTCCACTTTGGCTGTCCTGTGGTCATTTAACGGAGCTTCCGATAGTCTGTTGATGTTATATGTGTGGCATCCATTCTCATCTTTCCATCACAATCGGCCTCCATTATTTAGGTACCATGTTCTATCTATCATTCAAGCATTCAGTATACCTATGTATCGGTTACGGGAATGTTTACTCTGATGGAGTTTGGCAAAGGACACTTTCTTCGGGAGCCGTTGAACTAGCAAGCGATGTATATGAAACTTCCTGTGTATTTTAACGCTTCTGACATTTACTTCATCATTGTTGAACACACTGTGAGAGAACAATCTTGTTAAGTTGGTGAAACTAGACAACGCATTCATCATTGCTTGTTGATATTGTTGGGGATGATACCGTGCAATTGGCCTTAGCGGCGTTTCGGTTATCTCTGTACTGATCATCAGGATGAAAATGTTAC
>NC_142929.1:120031053-120041053 GCF_046866305.1 Octopus bimaculoides
GTCGACATTACTTTTCATCCTTTTGGGTTCAATAAATTAAGTACTACTGGGGTCGATCTAATCGACTGGCCCCCTCCCGCCAAAAATTTCAGAACTTGTGCCTATAGTAGAAAAGTATATTGCGACAGTTACAGAATAGAGAAAAAAGTGTAAAACCGATATCTATATAATCCAGCCAAAATATATGTTACACAAATGTAAACAGAATTTCGATTTGACCTTAAAATACATTGTACATATTCAGAGAATCCTATTGGTTTAGTGGTACGGAAAGTTTTTTTCTCGTATTCTTCTATTCTTTTACTTCTTTCAGTCGTTTGACAGTGACCATGCTGAAGCATCACCATTTAGTCGAAGAAATTAAGCCCTCGACTTATTCCCTGTAAGCCTGAAGCTTATTTTATCAATCTTCTGCTGAAGAGCTAAGTTACAGGGACGCAAACACACCAACATCAGTTGTCAAGCAATGGTAGTGGGGTGAGAAACGCAGACACAAACACATACGCATAGGTTTGCTGGTACGCCGAGACAGATCCAGCTCTGTTTCTCATATTCTCTAAGAACAGTTTCTTTTGCCGTTGACTCATGTGTTCTCGATTCTGTTGATCTCTATCGCTCGTATTTTGAACATGTATTTCTCTTTGGTCTTGGCTTATTTGTTCTATCCTTTGCTGATGTTTTACCCTCCTGTGACTTAGGACGCCCTCCCTCTCCTTGGCTTATTTTGTTTCTTCTCTGTCTCATCCTCGCGCGATTTTGATTCCTTATTTCCTCCCGCTGTTCCTCGCACAACCGTTCTCTTGCAGTGTCCTTCGTGCGTATTATCCATATTGTAAAAAATTTTATTAAAACAATAAATCACTATAATGATCCAGAGTGTTTCAATTTTAAAACATATATGAATGTATTAGATTTTGTTTAAAGGGTGAAAATATTTCTGAAATACTCACCTTACATGCAAGGACCCAGTATATAGCATACGGTAATGAATTGTATTGTAGGAAAGTATATAGGAAAGGGAAAAAGTAGAATTAATATTTTTGATTTTGTTCGGCTCTATAAATTTAATTTTTTTAATGCTTCTGTGAATTTCTTGATACAAGTAAAAAGAAATTGGAAAAATCCTGACCAAAACAGAGAAATTCTAACTTAACAAAAAATATAGAATGTTGCGTTTATTTCCACCACGCGACACATATCGCACGCACACACATACATTCATAAATACATATATGTGTGTGTGTGTGTCTTAGATTTGTTTACTTATACACGTCAACAAATGAGCCAATTGAACAACTCTGTGTAGTTGTTCCATTTGCTAGAAATAACAGAGAAATCTCTCTCTTTTTAGTATTAAGGATAGGGAAGAAATAGAATGAATAATTTTGATTTTGTTCCGCTCTATGAATTTAATTCATTTTAATGTTTTCATCCATTACTTGATACAAGATAAAAAACAAAATTGGAAAACTCCTGACCAAAACAGGGAAATTGTAACTAAACGAAAAAGGTAGAAAGAGTAAGGAAAGGCTGTATTCGAAAGCCAAAAGATGTCTTTTAGCTGAGGTATAATTTTATAATTAAAACAAATTCAAAATTTAAATTTCGGAACATAAGAATTAACATGTTATCTGGTTCATTGCCGAATTCAAATGGGTAGAATACCTAAAACAAATTTGTGCGTGTGTGTGTGTGTGTGTGTGTGTGTGTGTGTGTGTGTGTGTGCGTGTGTGTGTGTGTGTGTGTGTGTGTGTGTGTGTGCTTTGGTCGGCCCGAGGCTATAGTAGAAGACACTTGCCCAAGATGCCACGCAGTGAGACTAAACCCAGAACCATGTGGTTGATAAGCAAGCTATTTACCACACAGCCACTCCATTTTTTGGCAATCTCTCTCTCTCTCTCTCTCTCTCTCTCTCTCTATATATATATATATATATATATATATATATATATATATATATATATATTGTGAATTCTCCCGATATATACATATATATATCCACAAATTTATATATGTATATATTTTTACATACCTACATACATGTTTACATAATAGTATATTTTAATCGTAAAAAGATGGATTTCATTGGTCTACTTATATTAACACGAACTTTTAAATATTAAAATGTAAGAACAACGCAAACCATTGCGCATGCAATTAGATTCCAATGTATATTGAATAAATATAGGTACAACCGATAGATATTTAGTGCCTCACTTACGTCGTTCTAATGATAGTGTCAGCATATATCCTATGAATATTTTAATTTGTCTATTTAGTCTTAGGTATGATTTATTCTCACATTTCTTGAATTCATACTCATAACGGTATTCATATAAGGGTCGAGTTATATTTTTATTCGGTAATTCAATGTAGCTTTTAAAGTTATAAATATTAATACCAAAATTATAAATAACTGTAGATGAATAGGGATTCATAAGTTCCGTCCATTAAGAATATGTATCTTCATTACAATTATACTTCTTAATCCTCAGTTTAACTCTCTCCTAGCATACATTTTCATTCTCGTATGAAAGTTGGATGTATTCTGTTGTTTCTTCAACATGATCGCAGAGATATTTAATTTGTTTTTTATTGCAATGCTTTAAAAATTTCACATTTCTTGAAATATTTGTTTATAGGATGCAGTTTTATATCCTTCCATATATTAACGGCTAATTTACTTATCACAGATAAGGATGGATAATGTCTTAAATTCTTTTCTTCTACATCATGTCTGTAAGTAGCATATACATACTAATATCCAGGAATGTAGGGTTGACAATATACTCTCATCAACGATTTTAAAAGAAATCCATGATTGTGTCTAAACTCTTCAAGACTAACAATCGTTTCGTCAAGATGGATATCATAAATTTGTTTTTCTGTTTCCATTGTCCAAAATATAGTCATATTTCCAATTTTGTGGTTGAAGGTGTACAAAGCTTTGTAGAAATTTCTCCTTCGGCAAAGTTTTTTTTTTTTTAAATTGTCTTTTTAGCAGCCATTCATTTTGATTTAGCAACGTCTGATGTACATTTAATTAATGGAAATCCACTTTACTACTACCCTTAGTTTATCAACAATGACATTTCTCTTCTATTTGTTTCACACTTCGTTTCTTGGATATGTGAACATTAAGAAGGATTGCTTTCTAACATCATTGCATAATAGCCTATTGCTTTCCTTCTGCCGGCTTCTCATGGAAATTTGGTGAAACAATTCTGCATCGCCTTCTAGAAAAGCATGACGCTTTTGTGCTCTTTTGATATCTCGGAAGTTTTGGAATCCATTCGGCATTCACCTTATCATCAACAATTCGTTGATACATCTTGCGCTTAGATGAGGTTGGTTTAAAGTTAAATACTTTTTAATCTGCTGCCGATCCTGTGTACACAAATTGCTTTTCTTATTGACGTTCTTTTAAACATTCATATGTATCAGATCTCTTTCTATTTTGCATTACTTCAGTATATTCGATCCAGTGTCCTACAAGTTTCATTGGAACACAAAATACTCTTCCTTCACTTTATTGGTCAGCTTGCTATCTGCAATAACATTTTCTTTGAATGTTACAGTATATTTATGACTTCCTGGGAGGCATTTAGACAGAAAATATTGAATTGTTAAACGAAAACTGCATGTTACAAATTCTACAAGTAACATCGCATCAAATGTCTGATTAAGTTAGAGTTTAATTCAATTTAGCCTAAGTTTTATTGATTTACCTGAAACAAATAGGGATCGGTAATTCTGTCAATACTAATGTCAATCCTATAAGAGGTACTGCCACTCGGCGCTTGTTTGGCATCACCGGATACTCTAGTGTACAGCTATGTTTATATCTGCTGTATATAGTGCGATGATGGACTCTGTAACCGTAATTACTAACCACTCAATGATATTGCATTTCTAGCCAACTGATAGCCATTTATTCCTTTCCTTATAATGCTACGTCACTGTAACATAAATACAAAGTCCAATCCCATCTAGCATTTCATTTTTAATATAGATATGTGCACCTTTAATAATTTTGTTGGTAATCATATCATCCACTTTGAAAAGTGTGTATGACATTAGTTAGCCATATAGAACCCTAGAACAATCATTGATCTTCTTGAACTGCTGTGTATTTCTTATAGTTATACCGTAGGGAAAATTGGTTTTTACTACATTCAGATCTCCATTGCTCTCAAATATACTGTAGGAAACAGAATCCATAAGATCTTCAATATTAGAAATTGGAGAAGCTTCTTTAAAGCAGTAGCGATTTATCGAAAGTAAATACTCCATAAAAAGGCGTGGTTTTCCACTGTTGTTTATGACTGGTATGTTTGCTAAAGACTGTGATGACAATAATATTATCATAAACTATACATTTATTGTATTTCTTTATAAAGTAAAACTTCCTTGCTTATTTAAATGGGAAGAGTTTTTACTAACTGTTTTCAGATCATTGATAAATAGGAAAAATTGAGGAAACAGAGCATCTTCAAAGTTGTTTGATGTTCACAGTTTATGTGTAATAGAGCTTACCCTCTTGAGAATCTCTTGTGTAATTACGCAGAAAATTTAAATTCAACTGGTCATAGAATAGAAATTATGTAGATATGTTTGAAATAACAATAACAATAATAATGATAATATAAGAAAGATATAAACGCAGTTATTTCACGAAGGTTATTCCAAAGCATTGATTAACTGTTGGGAGTGAGATAATCATTCACAGATTCGTATGATTTTTCCGTACACTCGAAATAAGCGAAGTATCACAATGTTGCTAAGATGGGAATTAATTTTCCAGATTCGCTTCATTTTTGTGTCATTATAGTTATGGCTAGAGATGCTTATGTTTTAAATAATTGTTACCGATATACTCGTGAAGATGCTCCAAAATATGCAAAAATTATTATTTTCTGAAAAAATAGTTTGGTTAAACCATAAAAATGTACATTCATTTATACGAAGATTCGTTGATGACGATTGCTTTTTTCTCTTTATTCAAAAAGCTAAACGATATTTCTGCGTTACACTCTTCATGAAGAAAGACTTGTATCTGTCTGCAATTCTCGGTGAAACTTCTACAGGACACATTCGGCTGCTGTCTTTTCCACATCCATCCAATGAAGTGTTCTCACATTTTTGGAAGCATTTTGCTATAAGTTATCTCAAAAATACATGAATACTTTTCTCTCAATATGCATCAATTAAAGCCCGTAATGTGCAGTGTTTTGCAAAGAGGCTCAGAATTGCGACGTCCGATTTATTGCCGTCGAGTACTTTATATTCTTAGACTACAGTTGACATCTGCTAAAGATTTGTTCACCTGGTTCATGGAAATGCGATCAGCGGTAGCTACAGCAGCATTGTATAATTTTCGATCTTCTGAAGACTTAAGTTCAGACGAAAAGAGTAAACAGAGTGAGTCTTGATTGTTCAGTTATGTGTGGGAATCCAACAAAAAAATTAAAAATTTGTTTCCCGCTGTATTGACTGCCAGCATGCATCTAATAATGCGTCAAATTAAGCTTGCGGAAGGCAATTACCTTCATTAACGAAGCATTTCTCTACAATAAACGTATGGAATTTCTTTTTCTGTGTAGTAGCTTAATAAATATTTTTATCAAGGACCAAATTGTTTTATATGTCTATATCTTTCAACATCAGTATTCAAAGCAGAAATTATAAGATGCAAGTTTATATTAGAAATACACTTCCTTCAGCCTTCGAGAATATTTTTGTTTCTTTCTCTTGAGACATTGCAGTTTACTTTAAACCTCTTCCATCTCTTCCTATCCATTGCCACTTTCAGTTAAACTTTTCTCATACACCACTTTATTGTTTTATGTGTTCTTCGATATTCTCATTCCTACTCCATTTGTGTTTCCTCCCCTCTAAACTATGTTGAGGAATCACTTCTGTGGTTCTTTTCTTTCATCTCTTGTCCTGGTTAAATATTCTATCCCCCACTTTGTTTTTATTATTTGTTAAAGTATATCTCTTGCTCTGCGTTATTTCCTAGGCATATTTATTTATATATTCCAATATACTACTCACCATCTTCTTTCCTTGGAATATTGAATTATTCTGCATTATATTTTCTCATCTTCTCTTCTACTCTCTATGTTTCTTTTATACTCCTAATGCTTACGCACACTGCGCGAACAAATTCCTTGATAACGATACGGTTATGTGTGTCACAAAGTTTATTGTTATAACTTCTGCAACTCTCTCCCACTATTATCATTTTTCTCATTTCATCTTTTTTTTATGTAGGTTATCAGGTATATGACCTAGTTGTAATTATTGAACTGACTATGAATGTCATGAAAACATAATTAAATTTCATTTTCCCCTAACTATTTAATGTTTAACAATGTTCTACGTTGTAGAGAATTTTTAAACACCATAGAGCAACATTCATCACCCTACAGATCCACAAATTAATGATGGGAAATATATACGTAAACAACACCACGTTGGACCGCGGGTGAAAGAAGACAACATAACAATCACACCGCAGATAATCATTTAGTTTTATGATATTTGACTTAACCAAAAGATTATAAACTGAATTTTTAAAAAAATCTAAAACCAGTAATTCGGTGTAGTCTTAATGACAATAAATGAATAAAATATCATATATAGACTTACAAACACGCTAACATATACACACAAATATACAAAGATATGCATGTAACTAATGCATTGACTAATCTTCTGGTAGCTAATTTGTTACGCAGCAGCCAATTTCCTAAATGGTTCGCGGCTAATTTACTTTATATTTTATTCATTACATATATGTAAGATACAGTTATCTATCGTTGGAGACAATAGTCATAAAGAGCACATTGATATATAAATATATATATATTAATATATATATATATATGTGTGTGTGTGTGTGTGTGTGTGTGTGTGTGTGTGTGTGTGTGTGTGTGTGTATGTGTGTAAGTTTGTATGTTTATATATGTCGATATATGTATATATATATGTAAATATATATATATATATATATATGTGTGTGTGTGTGTGTGTGTGTGGATTCAATTTCAGCTCAAGCCTGCAATGTTAGTATGATAAACAAAAGTAAAATGCAAAAGAAATTGTACTTGTTTCTATTTTCTGGTGAAGTCTAAAACCAGCAACATTTCAATTATATTAGCCGCAACAACATTTTGCTTACAAAATTAAATTTGGAAAATATGATGCCGAATATCTTCAGAATAAAACTTATTGGATTAGGGACGGCTGCGATGCATTTTCCTGTTTTCTCATGAATGATGTGTTGACAATCAACAACAAAAAATTGCAACATAAATAAGCTATAGTGATATTCAATAAAAAAAAATGCCTAAAAAGTAACAATAATATCCACCGTAAAATAATTGCTAATTAATCGTGTAAATTTCTACTATTTTTAATAACGATCTTTTGTATCAAAACCTACCATAATTAGAACCGTAATAACCAGGCAAACTGTCTTATGCATTAGCATGTACAACAAAATGATTTGCCAAATCCCCATTAAGAGTAGAATGACCGGAGTTTTAAAATTGTTCCAATTCTGTGGCATTCTTAACACGGACGACTTACATAGGACTCTGTTGTAATCTTAATACAGCGAGTTAATAATGTAGACATTGCTTCATGTAAGTGGGTTCTTAGTAATTTGCCTTGCTCCCTAGATAATAAGTGTGTGGTAAAATTATTCACCCTCAAAGTAAAAGCATAAGGAGAAATAACGTAAAGCTTATATTGGAGCTAATTAATTCGCATGCAAGAACTCCATTTTATATGCACACAATTTCATTTCCCAATCCACCCGAGAAATATACAAAAGGTTGTTTAGTATTTTTAGTCTTCTCACTAATTTTGATAATGTACTTTCACATTCATTCCATTTCATGAAATTTATACACGTAAATGGAATGGAGATGAGTCGAATAACACTTGTTCCTCTCTTTGTGAAATGTGTTCCTATGCTAATCATAGCACATGTGAGTCTTCAGCGATATACAAATGTTCATAACTTCAATAACATTTACATGCCTGCAATTGACTTTTGAACATCAAATAATGGACTTTTTTCTCACATAAATACACATTTTTATTTTCAAAATGGTGTAATAATTGTAATTTCTCTTTGTGATATCCATTACTTTTACCATTATAGTTTTTCAGTTTCCTACGTCGTTTTTGTGAATTAGAAACACGTTTATCCTTAGTAGATGCATGGTAACTTTAACGACGTGGGTGGGTCGACCATAGAGTACTATGATATCTAATATAATTCAGTTAAAATAGGAAAAGAATTCCCTCCAAACCATTTTAAATATAAGGAACGTGTGTATAATATAGCTATAAATTCACTGTATGTGAATAGAACAAGATTAATATGTCTGCCACGCCTTGGGTCAAATTGATGATTTATAAAGACTAACATGGGGCAAAGGTATCCATATTGGCACGTAAAATAACAGTAGATGTAATAGTAGTGGCTGCTATTATAAACAGTAATAACAATTATTACATCTCGAGAAAATAAAATCACATAAATGATCCATGTTATAACTAGCATTCATTAATTGATATTCAAACCAGTGGAAATTAGGTTCTGAATAAAGGGCTGGAAAAAATAACATCATGGCCAATATTATTTAAAGTACTACATCATCGGGGAAGAAATCTCATTAAATTTAAACTCAACAAAGGACATTAACAGAAGCAATTAAAATAAGAACAATAGGCACAATGTAATTAAATATTAAGCCGTCAATATCAGCACTTATGAAATGCAAAAAAGAAACAAAAATAGTAATTATAAAAATGCGGAATATGCGCATATTCACACTGACTATATTAAATATAGTTTCATATATTATTTGCGATTTGTGACGCAAATGGAATATTAATTATAGACAGACAACACTTGATATTCAGTATATAATAGCTATGTATGCCAGAGACATGCATGTGTTGTAATCATTTTACAAACCCAGACTCTGCAATATTATTGTCCCTCTTGTTTAGGCCCACGTCAGTAAAAATAAAATCAAGAACGTTCGAGCAGTGACAGGCTCGTCTTTTCAGTCTTAGTATTGATATTACTATCGAAAATAATATTAATAAATGAAAAACAATAGATTTTAATTTAAGAGATATTTGACACTATTTTCAGTTGGTTGAGCGCATGTGTAGAAGTATTGGTTCCAATTTGCGCGATATTAATTTCGACTGTTAGTTGACACATTATAGTTCCTTTTTACTGATATCATCTGATTACCACTTTGGTAAATAATTTTTCTGTGAAATGAAATCAAATAAGCTATCTTATTTTGCATTCAAATTATGAATATATTCTGTCATCAAATTACCCTTTAATACATGGAGAGATGTTTTCCATACAGTGTGTAAAAACGATTATTAATTTGCGAATTGTTTCATTTAAATCATAGCCACTAAATATAGTAATCAATATTTGTACGTTTGACACAAATCTATTATCGTAAGGGTATCAAATTAATAATTTTCCTATTGTAGAAATATATATTAGATAAAACTTATATAGTAATATCTAGTTATTGCGATTTACCTCTTAAGGGAAAGTAGGCGGTGTTCAGAGGAATATTTAGCCTGATATATTTAACAGATGGGAGACCAAACGGCTTATAATTTACTATGAATTTATTTCAAAAGTACAGAAATAACTTCTAATTTCCAAACCGAAAACAAAGCTGTGATATTGTAGCATGTCCAAATGATAATTGAAACGGTATTGAAGCATAAACCAACGCTAACCTACGTTTAAGCAATTGATATTTCGTTACACAATTAGCAAGTAATATATATATGTATATATATATATATATATATATATATATATATATATATATATATATATATATATATATATATATATATATATATATATATATATATATATATATATATATATATATATATATATATATATATATATATATATATACAAATTTAC
>NC_142929.1:120046053-120048553 GCF_046866305.1 Octopus bimaculoides
CCCTGGGCCGGCCACGTTGTCTGAATGAATAACCACCGTAGCTCCAGACAACTGATATATGGTGAGCTGAAGGAAGGCATAAGGCCACACAGAAGACGCAAGATGAGGTATCAAGACACAATAAAAGCAAGGTAAAGTGTTGTGGGATACATCCTCGCAAACTCGCGACCGCAGACGCAAACAGGGCTACCTGGAGATGAACCATTTACACTGATGTTGCTGCTTTTGAAGAGAATAGACTTCAACGTCTCGTATCCGCAAGAGAAAGCTGTCATCGGGCTATGTCATCCTCTCTCCCGATCACAGACTACTAGTGTCCAGCCTGCGGGCGCCTATCTGCTTCTGGCTTTGGGCTGCAGAGACACATACGTCCACAGCGCTGATTACTGAGACCACAGACTACGTCTCCATATGTGTGGGTGTGTTTGCGTGTGTGTCCGTTTGCGTGTATGAGTATATAACAGTGTTGAGCAGACCATCATATGCAGTTATAAACTGCTAATTACAGGGCGTTTCCGATTCTGCCTTTGCCGCATTCATTTCCTTCTTGACCCAAATTCCACAGCTAAACCGCCTATCATCAAGGACGCCTTCAAGGTGGCCTTTTCTGATCTCTTTGACACCAGTGTGTGAAACTTGTCACATGTCTGGCCGAACGAAGCTTATGCTTTCGTTAGTATGCGATCATATTATTCACTCATCTCCGTTCTCGGATTATCTCATCTCCAGTATCCACTTGTAATGATGTTCACAGCATGGATATTTCCATTTGCTTTTGCTTCGTATCCATTCCTCCTCGTAGTAGTTCACGTCTAAGTTTTGTCTTAGAGCGGAAGTAAGAAAAACTATTTCTGCAGCAAGAGCTGCTTCCGCGTTCGAGGAAACATGAATTCGTTAAATAATATTGTACATACATGTATGTACGTATGTATGTATGCGCATGCATGTATGCATGTATGCATGTATGTATATATATATGTATCTTTGTATGTAATGTATGTATAGCATTATTCCGTTTTATTTCAAAATTTCTTGTCAAGAGTGCAAGAACCGTTTTCTAACCTGGATTCCAGGAATTCATTGGAATTTCAACAATATGAACAGGATATTTTTGTATGTCTGTACGTATGTATACGTGCAAATTTATAGGTTTTATTTTATGTATGTCTTCTCATGCATATACTTGCATATATAGACATACTAATATATAATTAAATTATAAACTTCTTCAAAGTTTTACACATATTTTACAGTTCCAGTGATGACTTTGCTCTGTAGTCTTCGAATAAGCTTTTTCCTTTCTGGTTTTTAGAAGCCCAATTTCTCAACATTGGTATTTAGACGGTGTGTTACATATCCTAGTGCCCCGATAATTATAGGCATAAACCTAAACATGTAATCTTGATAGGCTAATGTATGCACGTGCGTATGTATGTATGTATGTATGTATGTATGTATGTAAGCATGTGTGTATGCATGTATGTATGCATGCATTTATGCAAGTATGTATGCATGTATGTATGCATGTTTGTACGTATCTACATGTGTGTGTGTGTCTCTGCGCGTGTACTAACATGTTTATATGTATACAAACACACACAACAAGCTTTCTTGTTCCAAATGCATTTGTTAGACATTGTTTGGTGCGAAATATGAGCGACACTAGTTTCCAGATTGTAAAAATTACCATGGAACAATTACATCTGATGTGTGCATCATAAACTTGAGCATACGTGTTCTGTATTCTTTCGTTTTCTCTTTCTCACTCTGTCTTTCCGTCTTTAGCATTTCTATCCTCCCTCTCATGCTTTCTTCCTCTCTCCTCCTCTCTCTTCCTCTCCCTCCCCCTCTCTCTCTCCCTCTCTCCCTCTCTCTCTCTTTCGTTCTCTCTCTCCTTCTCCTACTTGTATTTTTATTCTGAATTATCTTTCAGGAGAGTTTCTGCTTATATATTATTGCGAATGAGAGGAGAATGGAAAGAAAGAGATTGCAGAATAATTGCCTCTACATAACTGCATAACGGCTTCCACCAGGAAGGATGTATGCATTCAATGAGAATTTCCTGTCGTTAGTCATATATTAGAAGTCACCAACCGATAGTTAAGAACTGAAAAGTTATTTCCGATCCCTAAATCTTTATAATGTTTTGGTTTCACAGGAAATGCTATAACTCAGAATACAGGAAATATAACCCCTTGATGATGACACTTTTATTTATAATACAATAGACTAAAATTATCTTTTTTCACGTGATCTGCAAGATTACGAAAGGGGGGAAAACATGATTCCTGTTAAAAAGGATCATATCTTAGTTATAATATTTGTCATATGAGTGTACAAATCATATTTTAGTATCACTTCTAATAATGTTCGCACATATTTATACAAAATTATCACGTGTACTCAAACACACAAAAGAAAGTCATTATCTCGAAATATCAGTAAAGAATACTAGACGGCAGAAGTGATTATATTTCATGTCAATATCCGGGACGATGTA
>NC_142929.1:120051053-120056053 GCF_046866305.1 Octopus bimaculoides
TACTCAAGTAACCGTTAATTTGAATGTTCAACATAAAATCTTTTTTTTTTAATGATGAGTTTTAGCATTGGATCTAATTTTTTATCTAATTAATGAACGGACACTGATCAAGAATGGGTGAATATTTGAAAGAGATGGACGTAGGGATGTAATGTGCTTTCCATGCCAGCTTTCCTTACAACATTACTGCGAGTTTTATGTAGTATGTTAATAGGGGACACCAGGTGACATTTTCAAAGAGTAGTGATTTATTAAATAATTGGTATTAGATTATCTTTCGGGCTTACATAGCATATCGGTTAGATGTTGAAGTGTCATGTTCTTCCAATCGACAGGATTGTCTCCTAGTCACAGAACCTCTGCTCATTTGGTTATGTGTGCATTTGTGTGCTTGTGTGTGTGAGAGTATTTTTGTGCGTGTATTTTTATATTTTTCTGTATACAACACATATGTGTGTGCCTCTTCAATGAGTTGCTATAAATTACCATAATGCAGACACTCATGTATTACGTAATAGAGTGGGTACGTTATTTATTCAAAATTATAGATTAACCTCTTAACAGCCACTTGAATCCTCCCAATATTAGACAACTAAGAGAGATAGACTACAACCTTAAACCATAAATGCTGTTTCTTTAGAGGAAACTACCACTTTGGCATGATATATAGAGCAGGAGTAACACCTACTGATGTTAATGAGATGAATTTAAATCCATATTTGCAACCAGATGGAATTATCCCCAACAGTAAATTAGGGGGAATGCTTTTCTAATTCGACATCGCATCAGATTCTTGATGCATCTAAAATTTAAATGGATAGAATAATCAAAATCACACCAAAAGATATCGCGTCTTGATAAGTGTTCTCGGTCTCGCCCACTCTGCGGAACTAAGAAGCAATTGATGTTTTTGTGGACTGAGATAGCAACCCCTACGAGCAGGATCGAGAGGGTTTTAGTGATCATTATCCCATAGGCCAATAATTGAAGTTCCCTCTTATGAATTATAATATTATTTCTTATCCAACCACAAGGGCCTACTACTAATATGGTGATAGCGGGTTTTAGGACACACTATATTCTAGTTTGACAACTCTATTAACCAAGGAAAATTGTTCAACTCGGCAATCTCCACTTAACCATATCAAGTCAAACATTCAGTTTATTTTCACCTGAAAGATAGCGCTTAAGCTGAAAAATGATGGAATGAATCATTATATGATTTGTGACAGACATAATTAGGAGTATTATATATTTCATTTTTGATATGATATTGATTGAGGAGTCAACCACATTTTCGTTCAAGTTATGTCGGTGGCATCTGTGGCACTTACAATGGCGAATGTCTGCAATGCGCGTGGTAAAGCTACCAAGTATTTTTGCTCCAAATCACCGGTATATCGGATTAAGCACATATAATCATGCTGCTTATTAAACTCTCACAAGATTCTAATTGACAGAGATTTTAATTAGAATTAATTATATTCATTCTGTCTTAAGGATTTATGTTGGTTATAATTTCTGACTGAATTTAAATATTATCAAATATTCGATATGTTATTTTTATAGGTTTACGTAATTGTAGGCTTCTGTTTAGTGAAATAAGAGTTGCGAAAGAATAGAAAAATGAAATTACATGAGATAGATTCATATTATAAAAAAAATAATTCCGTTTTAACGAAAGCCTGTATCACTTCTATTTACACGACATCTAATATTCCACAGCATGATGCTTTTGGGTACTTCGTCAGAGAAAAAGGTTACCTTAATCTACATTCATACAGAGAAAGCCATAGATATGTACATATGTTTGTGTGTGCACGTGTGTGTGTGTGTCTGTGTCTCTGTCTGTGCGGTGTGTGTATGGGTTTGTATGTGTGTATGAATATTAATTAGTGAGAGAAACAGTATGCATACCGTAGTGGGTGCAGTGTTAGAGCACCGAATGCTGCTGCGTTATATACCTTCAAAACACCTCTCATATCGATGCATGGTGCATGAAAGCACACATGTTTATATAGCTGATAAAAGATGAATCGTCTACTACAATCTTACTGGATACCGACTTACCGAGATGTCTGCTATCTTTTCATCGGGTAGCTACATACCAGCCAAATTTAACTACTACTGACATATGAAATGTCATCAAGTTTTTAGTTACTAATGTCTCAAATAGCCAACAGGCTTATTCCAAAATAGCCAACAGGCTTATTCTCTCATTAACGAGAGAAGCAGTAATAGCACCAAAGTGCAATCTTTGTAACCAAATTAACGTAGATTTATTACTAGATCCATAATCGCTGCCAGTGAGATTTGGCTAATATGCAGTTACAAGATTCGGGCCACTGAAGAGACGGTGGCACATCAAAATCACGTGATCTGGCAGTTTCAATGTCTGTAGCCGACGATTCTCGCCTACACCGATGCTGGTATGTTTATGTCCCGAAACTCAGTGGTTTGGCAACAGAGACCGAAAGAAGTACAAGGCTTAAAAATTATAAGTCCTGGGGTCGATTTCGTCTAATAAAAGCGGTGTTCCAGCATGCCTATAATCAAATGACTAAAACAAGTAAAAAAAAAGAATACACACACACACTAACACACACACATATACACACACATACACACGCACACACACACACACGCACGCACACGCACACACACACACACACACACACACACATATACATATATATATATATATATATATATATATATATATATATATATATATATATATATATATATATATATATATATATATATATATATATATATATATATATATATATATATATATATATATATATATATATCCATGCATGTATGTATGTGCGTATATATATGTGTACGTATGGGGGGGGGTTTATTTATTTGTCTGGATCCAGAAGTATTTTAGTATTTATGGTGATATAAAATTTGTATTTTCTAAAATGTGTTCTTTGTTGTGAAACGACAAATTAAGTGTGTACTAATGCCATCGACTAAAATATGTAATGTTGATGCATTCCACTAATAGATTTTAAGCGTTCCATCACAATTTCCGCAGCGCTTAAGTATCACATTCCCATTCAAAGATTTTAAGATTTCTTTTTGTACATCTGCGGTGAACTGAGAGAATCGTTAGCACGAGATCAAAATGCTTAGCGGCACCACCTCCGTATTTACGCTGCGAGTCCAAAATCCGCCGTAGTCTCTTTTACTCTTTTACTTGTTACAGTACTTTGACTGCGGTCATGCTGGAGCACCACCTTTAGTCGAGCAAATCGATACCAGGGCTTATTCTTTGTAAGCCTAGTACTTATTCTATCGGTTTCTCTTGCCGAACTGCTAAGTGACCGGGACATAAACGCACCAGCATCGGCTTTCAAGCAATATTGAGGGGACAAACACAGACACACAAACATATACATACACATATGTATGAGTGTATATATATATATATATATATATATATATATATATATATATATATATATATATATATATATATATATATATATACATACGACGAGCTTATTTAAGTTTCCGTCTACCAAATCCACTCACAAGGCTTTGGTCGGCCCAAGGCTATAGTAGAAGACAAGGTGCCACGCAATGGGAATGGACCCGTAACCATGTGGTTGGTAAGAAAGCTACTTACCACACAGCCACTTCTGCACCTGTTTCATTCTTTGTTGATCGATCAATTAAGTTCCATTTGAGCACTAGGGTCCATATAATCTACTAGCCCCCACCCTCGATATTGCTGGACCTGTACCAAAATTTGAAACTAAAACTTTCTTCTACACAGATAGTAATCTCTAATACGTTTGTAGTATTGTCAAGGTAGATATCGTTATTACAAGAGACCGATTTTTGTAAGATTAATGGTCATACCAAAACATTTGACACTGTACTATATTTAGGGACAAATCAGGCAGATTTATTATTTCTAATAAAACGTATCCTAATTACAAACTAACGCACATATTTAGTGTAAAGAGATGACATCTCTGTGTGAGATATTAGTCTGCTAATGAGACTGTACGTCTCATACTTTGTTTTGATGAACATATTATAGCAATACCGTTGGGTATCTAAACTGATGCGTGTACATCGAACGTTAATTATTAAATAGCAAATTAATTAGAATATCATTCAGGAGATGAAAATAACTCCCACAGAATTGATAGCAATGTCTAATATATCTAACAGTGTCAGCGGAACCCCAAGTAATAAGCTATCTCTCTTCCAGAAGATATAGTATACAATCTCCGAATCTCTGAAACTTACACACGCACGCGCGACCACACACACACGCTCCCACGAACACACGCATCCACACACACACGCGCACACACACACACACACACACGCACACACACACAAACAGACACTCACGCGCTCAGGCTCACATAAATGCTTACACATCTACTAAGTTACGTAGCATGGTCTTCAACAATCTAATAGTAGCGCTAATTATCTCATCATACCCGAGTGTTTTTGTATTGGATTCTATATAATTAATATATATTCTTTTCTACTCTCTTGCATCTGAGAAATATATTACGGTTCATTCAATTAGTATGCGTTTATTTAGTTTAGTAGTAGTTTATTAGTCATACACACTGTCACTCACATCGTGTTTCATAGGGAGTGAGGAGGCAAAAATGAACGCAAAATGGAAGGAAAAATGAAAATAATTCGCCCATCGTAAAACTAACTCGCTTTAACACAGGGTTATCATAAACGCGCTGATTTCCTCAGACAAGAAAGTGTGTGTGCGTGTGTGTGTGTGTGTCTAGAAACACAGTAAATCCACATTCGCCAGTCACGTACATCACTACATTTTATCATGGTCCATAATAGATTCATGGATTCACGGCATCCATACCAAGGTCAACGCTTAACCTCTAAGCTATGTCTACATATTAAAACACATTCCCTCGACACTACTAAATAAATATAACGAGGCCCTAAGTACATGCAACCACCGCTTTTTTCATACCTTCAAATTT
>NC_142929.1:120061053-120078553 GCF_046866305.1 Octopus bimaculoides
CTGATTATTTTACAGTGTCGTTTCTCTCTATTTCTTGTTCGAAGTTCATTTAGCTTGTGCTTCTTGTTCTTTAAACATTTCTGCTCTATGCGTCGATCTTAATCTCCTTCTCCGCTGTTAGTATTCAATCTGCAATTTATTGTTTCGGTCTCTCTCAATTCAAGAAAAAAATAACATTTTCAGTGTAAATTGATTACACCAATCAAGTGACTTGAATTGCTTCCAAGAATTTTTGTATCACGATTTTATTACTTTATAGTAATTTTCTCTCCTTCTTGTGTGGATGCATTCTGCTCATGCCTACTTTGGCATTTTGCTTCGGAATTTTATTAGCATTTTCGAATTATATATATATATATATATATATATGTATATATATATATATATATATATATATATACACACACACACACACATATATATATATATATATATATATATATATATATATACACACACACACACACACACACATATATATATATATATATATATATACACACACACACACACACACACACACACACACACACACACACACACACACACACATATATATATATATATATATATATATATATATATATATATATATATATATATATACATATATATATATATATATATATATATATATATATATATATATATATATATATATAATCATAAAATACAGGGATTAGCAGGAGTTGCTTCTCCAACATACTGAGAATTTAGAAATAGCAGTCAAAGAACTACTGATTCTAAACTACAAATTTTTTTCTCTAACGGATGGCGATATTTTTTATGATTATAAATGATTTTACCGATAAAGGTTTTTTCATACTGAACTACTTGGCTAAATTGTTAATTATTAATTTTATTACTAATTGACGATTCCCTGCCCTATATCTGTATATTTTATATTGGTGCCTCTAATTAGATGTTTAAACCGTAACCTTTATACGGGACATTTTTATACGGGACTATTTGTGACGCACACGGAATAGATTCTTTGGGGTGAAGTGTTTGAACTCACTAGCCGATAAATTCGTAAGTGCCTTCCCCGCGTTGGTTTTTGGTGTCGCGTGGCCAAAATTACCGTGGGTTTTTTAGAGACACTTTCAAATTATCAGAATATTGGGCTGAAGAGCGGAATAGAGTAACTTCATACTCTTAACCGTGAAACGTCGTATCCAATTAACTAAAGGCAGGTTTGTTTTTGCTTTTCCCTTTTGTTTTTGTTCTGTGTGTGCCATAACATATCGCCATGCGTTAGAGAAAAGATTTGTAGTTTAGAATCAGTAGTTCTTTGACTGCTATTTCTAAATTCTCAGTATGTTGGAGAAGCAACTCCTGCTAATCCCTGTATTTTATGATTATAAATGGTTTTACCGATAAAGGTTTTTTCATACTGAACTACTTGGCTAAATTGTTAATTATTAATTTTATTACTAATTGACGATTCCCTGCCATCGTTCTGCACGCACTCGTACAGTGTCCCACCATTTCCGAGCTGTGGGCTTACATCGAACAACTGCTATCGCGTGTGGGACGAGTTGGTCTATCAGTCGAGTCTATCGTGAATATTGTCGCGCCTCCTTCCTTTAAACGGGAAGGAAGAGCTATTTTCATCGTACTTGTGGCTATGGCGAAAGAATGTGTATGGTGGACGCGTCTGAAAGGTCTAGAGACAAATACTTTCCTCTCTGGGCAATCTCTCATCAACTTCTTCAAGTATCACCTGAAGAGGAAGGTGAGAGTAGAAAGGGAAATCTTGTCTAGTGAATGCTTCAAAAAAGATGGGTGAATGTAGCAAGGATGGCACGTGTGAACGACAGAGCCATCTTGAGCATAACCCTTTGAACTAGAAAAAAAAATCCAAGAAAAAAATAAAACAAAAAGGCAAAAGAGAGTCACTTACCGTTATAGTTTCTTCAATGAGAATATTGACCAAGGTTACCGTGGTCTTTTCCGTAGGCTTTTCCTTCCACGGCTAAACCTAAACTGTCCTCCCCTCTTTTTACACGAGAACATTTCTGTGTGATACACGATCCCTATTGATCGGCCTTTCCTTTTTTTTTTTCGATCCCTTCTGATCGAACTCCCCCTTTTCCCTTCCTGCGATCCCTTTCGATCGACACCAACCCTTTTTTTTCCTTCCTTCCCCCTCCCAAAAAGAAAAGCTCTACATTGTATTTGTCCCATCTTCGTTGAGCCCTGTGTGGCTAATAAAAGAAATGTATATATATATATATATATATATATATATATATATATATATATATATATATATATATATATATATATATATATATATATATATATATATAGATATATATGTTTATATTCCCGAATGCTTTTAAATTCCAGAGATTGATATCTGAAAACACCTGTGCATTTCTATAAATTAACTTTGTTGAATTCTACGTATGTTGACTACAAACAGATAAAGTGCGTATACATTAGTGAGGAAGAGACGCTTTTATTCCTGATGTCGTTTCGCTTGTTCTGGAAATTTACACACACACACACACACACACACACACACATACACACACACACATACACACACACACACATACACATATATATGTTCTCAATCACACATTCAATCTGTTTTGTTTGTTCGCCGGCTCACAGTTTAATAGCGCGTTGGTGAGGACTCCCCGTAACGCTAGGTGCTAAAATCCCTGAAAGTCACAGACTGGAGAAACGACTCACTTTAAATATTCAGGAGCGATGGATACCGATATTTTGCCATTTTTGTACCTTATCAGTATCACGTACCTGAGGTAAACAGAGGACGAATCGAATCGACAGTCTATGAACATTTACAAATAGTATGAGAGCTATTTGCCGGTAGGCTACTGCAATGCATTGCAGATAAATATCATTTACAAGCTAAAAACAACGCTAGTACGGTAAATATTATCAACCGACAGTGAAACGATGCCAGTTTGCCTGGACAGGAACAATGCAGTTTTTAATAAGAAAAGCTAAATTAATGCAGTGGTTAACAGGAATAATGTACTAGAAATAATTACTGGCTGGATGAGAATCAACCGACTTAATTCTCCGAGTACTATGGATAACTTCCTAAAGTCTCTGGTATGGAGTGTTACTTGGAAGAGATTTTGTCAGTATGAGAAACAATTTTCTTGCATCACCCCTTCATAGTCAGCCTCTGGAATTTTCAGCCCCTCCTCATATGTATACATACATACATGCATATATATATATATATATATATATATATATATATATATATAAAGAGAGAGAGAGAGAGAGGGAGAGAGAGAGAGAGAGAGAGAGAGAGAGAGTGAGAGTGAGAGACCAAAGTGTACGTACGCCGCTATCTATAGATAGATAGATAGATAGATAGATAGATATATAGATTGTTAGATACATACATAGATACATAGATAGATAGTTACGGGAGAGAACAAGTGCGGCCAGATGAAGAAGTGTGGATGTGTCAGGTTAGGGTATGGGTCGAAGATCAAGGTAGTGTTGGAGTGCACGGAGCCCCTCGTGGTGAGGGATCACGTGTATAGGCTCTCGATGTCAATAGTGAAGAGAAGTTTAGAGGGGCCAGGAGGGAAAGATAAAGAGTTGAACAGAGGAAGTGCATGGTTGGTGTTATGGATATGAGAGGGAAGGGAAGCCACTAGTGGTGGGGGGGGGAAGGACACGGTTATGATGTTTGGAGATGAGTTCGGTGGGGCATTTGTAAGCGGAGGTGATGGAGCCAAGGTTATTAGGCTTGTGGATTTTGGAGAGGAAGTAAATTGTGGGTATCCGAGAGGTGCGAACAATGAGGTTGGAGTCGGTGGGGGAGACGGGAGGAGGAGATGAGTTCATGGATAGTGGAGTGCAATGTCTGTTGGTAGCTGGGCGTGGCGTTCTAGGGCAGAGGGCAGTAGAAGGATGCGTCTTGAATTCGGCGGAGAGCTTCCCCACCCTTGTCAGCCGGTTTAATGATGATGTTTTTACAGCCTCTGAGACATCGAAATGCCGAAAGTTCGGCTGCGGAGGGGTTCAGATATCAGGGACGCCTGGAAAAGTCAAATCAGTTCACAGCCAGTTGGCAGACGCCCGCAAAAAGATCGACAGCTTGGAACTCGCCGGGAGCTGGTGTCCACTGGGATGGTCGGTGGCCCACGTCGGTAAAGCAGTCCTCCTCATTAGGAGTAAGGTAAAATAAAGTATACAGGCATATACTATGATATAAACTTCAGAAATATAATGAATGTTTAAAATATTTCTTTAAAAATAGTTATAAACATGAATAGTTTAGATATTTCAGGTTCAGTTCGATTGCCTATTAGGCTGGGTTCTTTCGTTATCCTTGAATTTCTGGACATATCGAGGTAAAAAGCGCGCCATCTAAGCCTATTAATAAACTCACTCATTCTCACCGGATGAAACATTTTCAACTTTATAGTAACTCTTGAATTTAAATTATTACTCCATGCAGTGAATGCATTGTATTCCTTTGTATGAATGCTAACACGCCTATTTCGTATATATATTGTGCGGACATGTATTATGCCCGTGTGCGTGTGTAAAGCTAATGATTAATATAGATGTTAGAATATGAGAAGTCACTGTGTTGATTGATTATCTTCAACTGATTTAGATGGGATGGACAGATTAACGGAATAGAAACTATGAATTATATACATAAAATTATACCTGGATTTCTATAGACAAAATGTCTGAGGAAGGCGCCCGCCAAGAGAATATAAGCAGATAATTCATTTAAAACAGTTTCCTATACGGCGCAACGATAGAAACATACACACTGGTTTCATAATACCATTAACAAGAGGCATTTAAAGCTTAATTAATAAGTAAACGAAGTTAGACGAATCGCTCCAGAACAGACGAGAGCTTAACTTTTATTGAACGAATACGTTCAGAACTAAAATCCATATATTTAATCCTTAATATACCTATTCAATTTGATTAGATTTTTAGAGATTTCTGTTATGAATTTCATATAAAATCTTTTGTAAAATAATCAATGTACGTCAGATAATTAGAGATTTCTGTTTTCTTTCTAGTAGTTAATTTTCTCAATTTTTTTGGCAAGTTCAAAGTTTTTATTTTGTATAAAAAATATAACTAACAATTTCATTAAATATGGCAAGATAACATGATTCATAAAAAGATGACAGTGTCATAATAAGCTCCGCCTGGTATAAGTCAATTAAACCCTCTCAGTAATTAACTGATGTTTATTTTATCGATCATTTAATAATCGATAAAGTAATTGCGCAGTTTACTTTAACGAGATTCGAGCTATGAACGTGAAAGTCCGCAACCAATTTCCCCGAAGTAATTTGTTTGTCACTTCATCGAACTTGTTGATACAACATTTTATGAAGATTAGAGAAATAACAGAAAACATTGTTGAATACAGTGTTAACTAATGTAAATATTAATGTTAAACTATTCAATGAAGAGAATTTGCAGTGCATGATACTATTGTGTGGATAACTTCGACATTGTTTACTTTAAAATTAAAATGCAATTTCGAATTCGGTAAAATGTCAAAAGTGACCCTACTTTGAATTCAGACGAAGTTTTAAGTAATGGTATTCAACATGAAAATGAATGGTACGAGAATGACGCATTAAAAATGTTTCAATATGTCGTCAAAAAATAAAGCGCGATGAAGTTGATTTTGTGTAGTTTACGAGCCTGGATTCTTACACTTTCAGTAGTGAAGACTTCCCTAAAAATATGCTGGCCTTTAGTGGTAGTGTTCAATTCATAGATTGTTTCACGTAAAGAAGATGAGGAACATCATAATCTACCGAGCTTGCCCCTCTACAATTTCATTCCAAAGTTTCATGTGGACCAAAATCCAGATAAAATATTTTCACCAAGTAGAGCTGTGGTTTTATCGGCACTTAGAAAAAATAATAAAACCAAAATATTTTAGATATGTAAACACTATGATGAATTAAGTATATAGGATGCAACCAGCAAAAAGTTTAATCCATTCACATATTATTTTTAGATGATACATTTCGCACTGTTTAAAGATTTACTCGTTGGCCAAAAATTCGTCTATGTATTTTTCATTCTCATCCCACGCAATCCACCACTTGTAGTTTTGTCGGATAGCATTTCCTTTTGTCCGGTTTTTCTCAACAGTGTATAAATTGTGTAGAAATATCCTTTTGGTGATAAGCATATACACATTTAAGATGCAATTTAACACTTTACTTATTATAATGCATTGAAGCAATGATATTAAAAGTGAGAATCCTGAACTAAATCTTTCACGTTATTCACGAGAGCTCTTTAAATAATATCACTGAAAGTAGCGATAAGAAATAATAAGATATGGAGACATAATACTGAAAATCTTAATAGCATATTTCTTTATTTTCCAAATCACTACACTTTATGCAATGGCAGATTATAATTGTTTTTTCCAGTCCGATGCTCAAGCAGAAATTTACCTCTGACTTCGGCTATAAATATACTGGTGTTTCTAAGAAAACTAACTTTGACATATTTATGATCTGAAATATAGAGATAAGTAGCAGATAAATATGCACTATACAACGGAACGATTAAACATAATCACGATGTTTAGGAAGAGAAAATATTGTTAGATTTGTTTCATAACGAAAAAGAAAACAATACTAATAAAACAAATCACTGTATATGACAATTATTTTAACTGCGATAACTTATTTAGAGATCAAAGCAGTATTCATTCACCAATTTAACCTCAGATCATTTGCTGGCACAATGGAAATATATAGGATAATCAAACCTAAATAAAGTTTGGGGGTTTGTTTGTAAGAGTGCTGCATTAATAACTATGCTTCAGTAGCAAATTTGAATACATATGTCAAGTTCGTTTATCATCCCAAACACGCCCTCCTCATTCAGAGTTCTCATTGATAAATTCTGGGAATCCCCAAGCTAAACATCACGGTTCCTGTATCCTTTTTTATCTAACATCAATAATGGTTTCAAATTTCGGCACAAGACCAGCAATTTCGAGTAAGTGGTTACTCGATTACGTCAATCCCAGTGTTCAGCGGGTTCTTATTTTGTCGATCATGGTAGTATGAAAAGCAAAGTCGGACACGATCAAATATGAACTCACAACGTAAAAACGAACGAACTGGCGCTGAACAATTTGTCCGATGTATAATACAAGGCAGGTCGCTGCCTTTCATGTTACTTTCATGTTATTAAAATATTTTTAATAACCTACAGTTTAGGTATTTAAAATTACGTGTTTTAAGGACTTAAGTTTTATTTTGATAATGTTATTGTTTAAATGTGTCCTTTTTTTGCATCTACAAACATAACCGTATCCTTATATGCGTATATGTGTTCAATGTATGATGCGTGTACGTATTCAGTGCATAATGATTCACAAAGCATTAAAAGATTCCAGTAGTAATCAATACATATATCAAAGGCACGTGCGTGTATGTTACACACTCATTACCTGTACACTTACGCAATTAGAATCTTCAAGCAGTTTACAAAACTATTGTAATGAGAGTTACGACCCGAGTGAGTGCAGCGTTCGGAGTCGAGAGACGTTCGTGTTAGTTCGCAGTGGAGTCGGAAGGCGTCAGTTGGTTAGATCACAAGGAATATTGATTGTTGTTTCGGAAAGAGAATTGTTACTTCGTTACATTGTTTTACTGTTGTCTGGTTATCCTATTGTACGTAACAAATTACGTAACAACAACAATTAGACTGTATATTCCGTTTAATCTCGCATAAGTACTACATACACACACTAGAAATAGTCCTGTATCTTATACATAAAAAATATGACTTCTCTGTGGAACATATGTGCTTCATCTTTAACAAGTCTTAAAAACTACTGAATTCTTGAAGTGATAGCGCAACCATACCAACCACTGACGAAGTCCGTAATAGTTCTCTCTGTCATTTCTAGGTTTATAGGCCAATTGCGCTAAAATAATTCGGCATATAACCTCCAACATACAGCTTCTCATTTCTTCCCATCCACCGGTGAAAATTCACAATAAGCTTAAACCAACTGTTGGAATCTCTTTTCAGATAATTTAAGAGAATTAATAGTTGTAATTCATTTGCAGGCATGTCAAAATGTTTACTCTAGATCAAAACTTATTTTTACTTTTTATATCTGCCTGTCAGCCTTCTGAGAATCAGATCGGAAAATAAACAGGATGATAAATGCGTTGTATGTAGATGAAGTCTATAAAGTCATACAAACACCCACATGTATATATGTTAATGGTATGTTATATATTAGAAGAAAATTTACATTTAATTCAAAGGCAATTCAATGGTTATCCTTAATTTTGAGGGAAATATGTTTGGTATTTCAAGCTGGTGAACTGGCAGCTTAAAAAGAGACATTCAATATTATCGGTATTGATATAATTGCTGAATGTTAGGGCGCTTCTTCTTTCAAGAACATATATACATTATGTTGAATCTTTAAGTCGCTATGAAATCAATCACTTTTGTTGGAATTTATGTAGAATGTTTATAACTGATTGTTTTCAGTGTAAGTAGTTGCCAAAGAATATATATTTAAACTGGATAATCAATACATCGTTAGTTCGGTGTCAGCACATTTTCACCACGCCGATATAATGAGTAATATATGGCAACGAGGTGACAGAATTGTTAGCAGGTGAAAAAATTCTTAGCGGCATTTCGTCTGTCTTTATGTTTTGAGTCCAAATGTCGTTAGGTTCGACCTTTTCGTTCATCCTTTCGAGGCCCATTAAATAAATACCAGTTGAACACAAGAGGTCGATATAATTGACTTACAACCTTCCCCGAAATTTCTGGCGTTGTGCCACATTTGAAGGTAATATAATGTGTAAAGTGTTACTTATGACTTAGATTATCATGAAAAATATATTTATTCTAAATCCACACATCAAATTGACCAATCTTGTATTGAAGTTGATTTACTTTCTTGCAGATATTTTTCAGAAGCTTTCTGAATGCAATTGCTCAGGAAATTTAAGTAAACTGTTCATACCTTATTGGCCAACTTCTCGACAAGGCCCTTTGTGGAGACAAAATAAATAAAAATGCAAGCATGTATGGGTAAATGGACGCTTGCATACATATCAAGTCAGAAAGACCCTTACTGGAGGAGTGTATATCTTTGGGAATAATCTGCGTATTTCTCAATAAATTGCTTTCGCTGCAGCTACACTCCAAATAATACATATACAAAATTTCTCCTGCACATAATGGTTAATACACACCAATCTTTTAAGAAAACAGTCCACCAATCCTCTGGCCCATTCCACGGTGACACGTTAGCCTGAATCCTGGCATCAGGATCTAAATATCAAGAACGAATCCGTTTTTATACACCCATCTGTTTAAATATTTTTATAGTTAGAATGAATCAACAACAATATAATTGCTTCTTTATAGTTACTATTGGATATCGTATCAATCTATTTTAACTACTTCAAACGAATCATATTTCACTGCTTATATCATTCCTCTGAACATGCTAATAAATATTTACATTATCAACAAGTTGTTATTGATGAGATGTCAAAGAAAATATCTAGAGCATATATCGACTTTACATAGCACACTCTAATACATATACATACAAGCACATACACATGAGAAAATATGCACATATGTGTGTGTACATGCATGTATTTATGTATGTATGTGTGTTATATATACATACGTATTCGATGTTGGAAAGATGATATGAGTAGACACGTAGGCATTTTGTTTATCTGTATGTGATTTGTGCGTGTGTGTGAGTATGTGTGTCTATAATGTAACAATCGTAAAACCGCCATGAAAATGCAAAACAGTTTCAAAATATTGAAGTGAACTTCATACCATTATGATCAGCGGAATCAATATATTATTGATAAGAATGTTCTCGTGTTCTTTTTTCCAAGGACATGGAATCATGCTTTTAATGGATAATTTCTGTTTCTTTATGTTTTTAAAACCTATTTCAAAAATAACTTGTTTTGTTTTATTTTCAATTTTCATTTTCTTCATCAATACATTTGTCTTTGCGACTTTTATTTTAAAGCAAAAATGTCTTACAAATGTAACGATTAATGAAAAACAAAATCTCAGAAGCAAACCTAGCCACTCATTTATCACATGGCAAATGCTGCATCTCGAATATATATAAAAACAACTCATATACAACCTCAGACCAGTTATCTTCATCTTCTTCTTTCTTGTTGATCATCGTTTTTTGTTATTTAAGTGTGAGTATTAATATTATTAATATCGACATTATTTTGCATGTGAAAAACTGCAGTTTGGTTGATGCCTTTTTTTAAAGAAATACTTAAAGCTTTAGTGAAATATCTTGACATTTTCTTTCGTGTAAATACCTTCAACATTTTATTGGCTTTTATCGTCCATTAAAAAGCATCATAAAAGTTCGTTTGATTCCTGGCCGATTATTATTATTATTATTATTATTATTATTGTAACAACAATAACAACAACAACAACTACTACTACTACTACTACTACTACTACTACTACTACTACTACTACTACTACTACTACTACTACTACTACTAGTACTACTAGCCGCTGCTGCTGAAACTAGTTTCTAGATTTTACCTATCGTGGCTAAAGATAGTAATTCGTTATTTCCTGTTAAAGTCTTGTCAATATTTTTTGCACATTTTGCTGATTATATAACACGACCTTTTATCATTTTCTATGCATTCGAATGAAAAGTTCAGTAACCTAGTCATTCCGGTTGTTTTAAAGAAAAGAAAAATTAAAGTAGCTTGCATTTCAGAATATGTTAAGGAAGGAAATAGGCATTAGATATTTCAGATATATTTTGACCTTACTTTTCTTTTCGATACACTGGAGTACGAAAAAAATGCAATATATTTGGAAGGAAAATAAACAAGATTTCCAGGACGATATTAATGAAATTTTAAACATATCAATAGTTTCCCGAGCAATATAGTCGAGTAAGTCGATTTCAATTTGGTTATCAAGTAATCATGAAGGTACGGAAGAGTTTATCAGTACCTCTCAATGGACTATGAGGTTAGGACATTGTTAACAGGACAGAAACAGACATCAATTCATTATATATACAACAGTTTCCATGCCATACAAGGGCACTGTCACGTTCATTTACTCGCAAATATTTTGCCTTAGCTACAGTCGATGCATCATTATGTATAAATATACATGTCTATCTATCTATCTGTGTGTATATATATATATATATATATATATATATATATACATGTTGGACTCCTTATTCGCATAATCACCGAACCTGGAGCTTAACTATAGTCTGTCCATAGCACTCAATCAGCATTACCTGACACCTTTGTGTCTTATTGATACCATTACCTCTCATAACCTATATATAAAAATGTATATATATATATATATATATATATATATATATATATATATATATATATATATATATATATATACACTAGGTCTGATCAATAAGTATCTGTCTGTTGGCATAGTAACGAACCTAAAGCACGCATACAGAGTGAAGCCGCTCGGCAACGATTGACCTTGAAATCTGCTGTACCTAGCATGTGCTTTAAGTTTTAACGTTGTAGCTCACTTGCCAGTTTACATTAGTGCTCCAAAGGAAAGTGTGCAGCATGTGATCGTCGCATTGACCATGACAGAGAAAGTTGTCATGACGATGCCTGTTCAGAGTACAGCGCAAAGATGAAGAAAATGTATTAAGAAGAGTGTATGAGCCGCACACAAATGTACGAGTAGCTCAAAATTTCCAAGATGGCGGAAAAATGTTGATATTGACGAACGTCCTGAGAGACCTGCATATCAACAAAACTAAGAAAACCATCGCAGATATTCGTGCATCTTTGAAGGAAAATCGTTGAATTACCATCCATGAGTTACCAGAGGATGTACAGATTAGTTACGGTTGAGTTCATTGAAGATTTCGATATTAGACACGTGTCTGCAATGTTTGTACCACAACTGCTTTCACCTAACCAACAAGATACTCGGGTTTCATTTATATAAATCTCCTTCATTGTTTTGAGAACTTTTTGAAACGTTTATGTTGGGCTTTGAGCAGGTATCGGCAAACTTTTTAGTAGAATTTGATTCTCTGCTCATCTTTCTCTGTCATGTTCAATTCGACGATCACGTGCTACACACCTTCCATTCAAGCAGTGTTTGTGTTTGTATTCCTTTATTTATGTATATATATATATATATATATATATATATATATATATATATATATATATATATATATATATATATATATATATATATATATATATATGGGAGAATTTACGAAAAAAACAACAGACGAAGACAGGTGGTGTAAACAACAAATGGATGTATTAGTTTAACGCTCGGGAATGGAGAAAGTATTTGACGTTTCGAGCTACGCTCTTCAACTGAGACGAACACAGAAAGAAATAAGGAGAAAAACAAGGAGAAGAAAAAATATAAATGTAGTGGTCATCGATCTATCATGGCGAATGCCGGACATATATATATGTGTATGCGTTTATAAGTTCGTTTTGCAAAAATTCTTGATGTGAATTCCTGTGTTGAAACAGATATTTTTGTATTTGGGGATGGTCATATTGCCAATTTAGCCAATTAAAACACACACACACTATATATTTGGTGTTCACTTCTTTCAGCTTTATCTTATATTAACGGAGGGAACTTAAGGAAGAGAAGCGCTCATCGGATCCATACCAGCACGCCGAGTGGGAACACGGGTGCTCACTCAACAACATAGAAGTTAAACTCTTGTCTACACACAGAACCGACGCAGCACTGAGACAAATTACGGAAGTTACATACATGTTAGAAGATAAACCTAGCCTAAATAGAAAACTAGAATGGGACACTGGTACACACCCGCATACCACAACCTATGACAGAATAAGATCCTCATAAACTTTTAATGATATGAAATAATACAATGCACAGATATAAAAAATTAATTTAATTTAATTTAATTAATATAAAAGACAGAAAGAAATGAAAAAGTAAGTAAATAAAAACAATGAATAAAATAGATAAAAGTAAATTAAACGAACGTGAATTAACAAGGGATACTGATAATGTAGGTACACACACATACTAAACATATACACACAGAAGGATAAACGCATGCGCAAATAAAGGCATATAAAAGAGGAATACAAAATGACAGATCGTTAGTAAGGGGAGACACAAAAAAGAAAGAAGAAAGCAAAGGACCACTGTTGATATCACAGAAGTGTGACGAAAGAACTCTGGCCGAAATACAATTAGTATAGAATATACTGAAGCAAGTGAACACCAAATATATAGTGCGTGTGTTTTCTTTGGTTAAACTAGCAGCATGACCATCCCCGAATGCAACAATATATATATATATATATATATATATATATATATATATATATATATATATATATATATATATATATATATATATACAACGAGCTACTTTGAGTTCCTATTTACCAAATCCACTCACAAGGCACTAATGAACCCGCAAGTTGCGGTTGGGATGCGAAACACACAGCCGCGCCAACTGAATCTATAGGGTGCGTAAGATAATTGAGGACAGATCTACGTTTATAAAGAAATGAAAATAACACTCAATAATTTTCAGGCGGCAAGCTGGCAGAAAAGTTAGCACGCCGGGTGAACTACTTAGCGGTATTTTATCTGTCTTTTCGCTCTGAGTTCAAATTCCACCGTTGTCGACTTTGGCATTTATCCTTTCGAGGTCGATAAATTAAGTACCAGTTTCGTACCGGGGTCTCTTATCGACTGGATTCCTCCCCAAACATTTCGGTCCATGTACATAGAGTAGAAAAGAATAACAGATAATAGTTTATTTATCAAAAAATGCTGTGAGGGTAAAAATAAACCTTCTGTTATATAATATTATTGAATGAAGCCACCTTCATCTTCAGCAACTGCTTCTATATGAAATCTAAATCATCTACATGCTCGAATCAAGTGGTCCTGGTTCATTCTGGACATTACACTGACTACGCTACCTTTCAAAGAATCTTTGGTGTTATGGGTGTGTTCATTGACCTCTCTCTCTCTCTCAACAACGCTCCACATGTAATAATCTAATGGATTGTGACCTGGGGAATTAGGAAGCCAAATGTTAGGGGTAATGTGATCATGACAATTTTCAGCCATCCACTCCTGTGATACTAGAACCGTGTGTGATAGTGCAGAGCCTTACTGAAACACATATGGCCTTCCATTGCTTACACTTAATAATTATTTCCAGGACCTCAATGTTGGCGGCAGAGTTAACACTAAGGCCTTGTGGAAAGAAGCAAGGAGACATCACATGTCCTTCATTGTTTACAACCCCAAAAACCATGACAGTTGCAGGAAAATTTGCATACATAACACGTGGAACATCAGAAGTGTCTGCACGTAACCGTCTGTCATTTCTTCTATTAAGTTTTTGATCTTAGTCGAAGTATTTCCCGTTTGAGAAAAAAGAAATCAAATCTTCTGCTGGGTTTTTTTAAGTTTGTTTAAGAGCCTTTAAGATCAGACGTAGTGATTTTCTTTTGCTTTTGCTGACAACTTGTCCTTTCTTCATCATATTAGTCTTATATCTGATATCGTCGCGGACATCATTTCTGACTACTTCTTCTGAAACATAGAGATTATTTGCAATTGACTTCATGGATTTTTTGTGGGATTGTAATCAATGGTCTATTGAACTTGCTGGATAAATTCAGGTGTTCTCATGATTTCAGGGCGTTTAGAATGCTTTTTTTTATTCTTTGATACCGGGGATACGTTTCCATCTTCAGTCTCTAGCACCTTATAAACTTTGTAGACGAAAGATCTGGCAACTTCTAAAACACGTAATATTTCTAAATCGCTATGCTCAGCCTTTATAAGCATAATTACATGATGCCTCTTTATTTCTTGAGTAAGCTGAGGGACTGAAACAAAGATTATACGGAGTTAGCAAAATATGCAGCAATGACCCAGAAAAGGCATGACCTCAAATACCTTACGCACCCTGTATATATGTATAACCATATACTTATTTTATGTGTGTGTATCTATATAATTACTCACATAGTTATAAACATATTTACCTACTTGTCCAGTATATTCTGGCCGTGAATTTGAGGAGTACTTACATAAGCATTTAGTTGAATTAAGAAATAAAAGAATTTTCAAAACGCATGAACGAGGGAAAGCAAATGACAGGAAGATTGGAACGAAGATAAAAACGCAGAAATACAGAAATAAAGAAAGGACACAAAGTAAAATATATATATATATATATATATATATATATATATATATATATATATATATATATATTAATGTATACCTTCTGCTACCGCAGAGCAATGCAGCATTGTCAGAGAATTATTAGCCACTGGCTACAGAATGAAGTTCAGTCACAATTGGCTTCATTTTGCATGATTTACGAGTTTCTCTTTGGGCATCTGCTCTAGACATTCGCATTTACGGAAATACATTAATGATCCCGGTGCTAGCTCAAAATACTGCATAGCGATCCAGTGAGATGCTCCCAAGTATATGTGTTGAATATTCAATCTTTTACGTTTAATTTCAGTGCATCATTATGGATTCTACAATTTACGCCAAAATTTTCTGATCCCGCATTTGCAAGCGTAAAACATTACTTTTGGCAATAAATAGTCAGGAATTTGTCTTGCATTAGGATTTTGTTGAGCTGAGGCAAATATGCAGGAGAGTCGCCTACCTGACTAATTCTATGTCGACAATCTACGCTTTGTATTTCCAATTGGAAAGACACGTTCAAAGTGCATGTTATCCAGAAATATGGTATTCACATAAGTAGTTTCGGCACTGAGGATCAGAACCAGAAGGAAAGCTGCATTATAAACTTAAAGTTTGATATATATATGTATCCGAAAACCAGGATTGTTCTCACTTTATGCTGCAGTTCTCTCTCAGCTGCACTTACTATCACTGCCGTCAATGAATAATGCCACTGCTATTTGAAGATAGTACCTCCAAGATATTCAGAATAGTTTGAAATTTTCAACTCTGTTCTACGTATATTTACTCCAGGTAAGGCACATTTTAGAATAAGTTGATGCAGTAATCCTGTTTCGATCAGAGGTGAATGACAGACCAAAGTTGTCACTGCATTTCCTAATAAATCGACTCGTTCTTACCTGCTGAATTTGTCTTTCGAAATGAATCGGTAATCTGTTGCAAGCAGCAGTTCAAAGACACAAGCTTGAATTTAAGTTTTGCCTGTAATCTTCGAAGTTTGAACCATTTCTCATGATATCTGTTGCTTGCTAATATCAATTTTCAAAGGATGAGAAGGCTTCTGTCATCATGAGAGAGAGAGAGACAATGAGAGTTACATATATGTGGAGGGTGCGTGTATGTGTGTGTGTGCTACTTTGTGTAAGATGGCTTAAAATGAATAACTTCAAGTTCTTTAGAAATATAAATTGATGTACAGTTAATACAATGTATGTATTTATAGAGATATTATACAAATCAGTATTTTAGTACTAAGCGTTTTTTTTTTGTTTTTTAATAGATCTGACCAATATGATACCTGAGTAATACATCGATACATTCTGAATTAATAAATTTCTGCTGCATTTCATTAATTTCAATTAAAGTAATTCTGTTCTTAAGCATTCACAAACTTATACAATTCTCGAAGTTTAGAATGACAGATAGTCAAAACGTTGGCTGCTGGGAAGACCCTACGCCTGGCAACAGGTCTCTGCACCACGCCACACCAAGGGGAGAACCCAAAGATAAGCTGAAGGCAGCAACTATATCAACATTCACCAACTGAAACAAGGAGACTGTCCAGATGTTTTGCAAGAAATTCCGATGACATCTAGAGGCCCTGGTTGAAGCAAATGGCGATTTTATTGAATAGTTTCACTCTTTAGTATTTCAAGATATTTTTATGTAATTTTGGTAAATATGTCTTTTAAAATGAGATGTCAGCGTTATTTCCGTTTTTGCGTAATTTAGACGACAGTTTACCGCACCTGACACACACACACACATACACACATGTGCGCGCGCGCACACATGCACATATTGTTAATATTTGGCAGACGTAAGGGACAAACACTAGGGTCGAGTTTTTCGTGAGTTATCAAGTTTTGGTAAGAGCTAACGCACGAAGCTACGTATATATATATATATATATATATATATATATATATATATATATATTTATGCTGCAGTTCTCTCTCAGCTGCACTTACTATCACTGCCATCAATGAATAATGCTACTGCTATTTGAAAATAGTACCTCCAAGATATTCAGAATAGTTTGAAATTTTCAACTCTGTTCTACGTATATTTACTCCAGGTAAGGCACATTTTAGAATAAGTTGATGCAGTAATCCTGTTTCGATCAGAGGTGAACTATAAGGCTCAATTTAATTTGAATTTTTTATAAATTGATTTTAATTGAGTTGTTTGCCTGTAATTTTGGATTTTG
>NC_142929.1:120081053-120116053 GCF_046866305.1 Octopus bimaculoides
TCGAGTAATTTTCGAAGTACCAGACGTGAAGTTAAATATTTCTTCTCTCTTTCTCCCCCCTCTCTCTCTCTCTCTCTCTCTCTCTCTCTCTCTCTCTCTCTCAAACAGGATTCAACTGTAATCAGACAATGAAATTTCAAATGACCAAAATACCTAGTATGTCACACTACGATCCTGTAATATGTTGTGAACCTAGGACAAGGTACGAGTTAATCTATCGTTCAGTGTGACTATTTCTTGGCTGAAAATAACATTTTCTACATGTCTTCGAACCAAGATTCTTCTCAGAAGAATTTTTCTCCTTTTCCTCGTAAGTTTTGAACCAATGAAAATGTAATCGGCACCCAATGCATAAAACAGAACAGTTATCATACACTACTGCCATAGGAAAAAGGACTCTCATGATAGCATAGTTACGGATAGATCATTTCAATCAGAGACTTGCTTGATTATTGCTGACTTGGGATTAAACAACTGCAAATTTATAGTAGTCTGAATATCAACATATACTGATCTCATTTTGTTATTTTAAGAATAAAAATGGCATACGTAAGACACTAGCACCTGGTAATGAAGTAGAAATTCTTAAATCGAATTCGTTACTTGGATGCCAGTGAATCAAATATTACTTCTGGAAAGACTGGGATCACGTTTATCCGTCGTCTACACGCAAGCACATCCAACACAAATTTATTTTAAGAACGCAGTAACACTCAACAGGTAATTGTTACATGTATATATCATTTGTTGATAATTACTGAACTTTTAAAACTGTACGTGCAAAATCTAGAGATACAATGACACCCCAGTCTTTCGATTTACCATCAACTTTACTCGTTCTGCAACAGCCCGAGTGAACTCTTCCCATCATCTTTCCCCGTTAGATTTATAGACTTCGCAAATGCATTCCACCCTCTACTGCAGGTTTTTTTTTTTTCGATAAGGACTAACATGAGTTCAAAAATGCCATTAAACAATTTCAGTATCAACAGTTAAAAAATACTGATTATATTCTGGAGCGATATATAATAGCAAGTTTCGCTTGTCGAAATTTTAATGATAATCTACAGCAATAAAATGACAACCTCCCAAGTAATTGTTTGTGTATTTACAACACAGAGTAATTGGTCGTTGAACTGATTTTGAACACCCTATTTTCAGGAGCTGAAAGAACATTTTAAATCAAATTGTAATTGAACAGATATATCTGGGAATCCTATACAAATGTTTTTAATTTTTAAAAGTATGTGGAAGACAAAATCAGAAAATCAATGAATTAAACCAAAGTGACTATTCACGAAATTAATTTCAACACCTAATTCTTAAAATAAGATTTTATGTTAATTACGTCTGTATAATTACGCATTGTACTATGTCCAGGGAAAAAAGTTTTTATATTTTCAATATTTTTCAAGTTTTATTTCTCAAAATGAGATTTCTGAATGCTGTTAAAAATGCTTGCAAATTAGAGGAAATATTTGTAAATTAAAACAATGCAAATAATTATGGAATAATTAAGGCAAATTGAAAATAATTATGCAACGCAAATAATTATACAAATTGAACAGGTGTTTAAAGTCAAATATGTTTTGAAAGAAATGAATTAAAAGTGAAATATTTAAGGTTTGGTCAACTAGATGTTGTGACATAGATCCTCTCCTAAAACATCTAAGAAATAATGGAATCCTTCCGAGAATTGGTTTCAGCAAATTCTTATGTTATATAACCAGGTAAATACAATCCACAGACGCCACTCGTTAAGATGAAAAATAGATATGCTGCAGGTAGCATTCAATGCAGCAAACATGAAAAATCAAAATAGCTGTAAACAATAACTTTATGAATTGAAATATTAGTTACTCCTTAATATTATATTATTTCTGGATAAAAATTTACGTCTTAAGAAGTATTTGGTTATGCATCACGGCAACCTATAGGACATAGTAACAAATCTTCCTCCAAATATATTCTAACTTCTAAAACTGAAAATATAAGAGATAAGGCAGACCAAGATAGAACCTTGTTACAAAGAAGAGGATGTAATCACAGTCGGAACGACATTGCACATAGGTATCATTCATCGACACCGATATCTGATTAAATGGTAAAATTATCAGCAATTAGAAACTGCACCAAAGAGTACACTAAAAATATAGAGCGAACCACGCTTTCAAAAAAAGATTGTTCGGATCGTTATTTATCCCCAAGTTGGCTTTTAAGACGCACAATACTGATGTAGTGCTCGTAATACGTGTGTACGGAGAGCTTACTTTTTTTCCGTGTCTTGAAGTTTCGACAACTTGGCCCTTCCAGCGTCTAAAATAAAAACTAAGTTAAAGTTATGACTTAATTTCGAAAAATAATCTATGTAGCTTATTTGACAGCATGAAATGTTACACGAAGGCTGACAACAAAGAAAAAAAAATTAACTGGATGAAATCTTGGAAATAAGAAAATGTGATAGGGTCAACTTGATTTATGGAAGAGTATTATGAAAACGCAGTATTGTGTGATAGTGGATTGATGTGGCTGCGGTAGAGACGACGATGAAATCTTTCATAATAGGAAAAACATTTTGTGTTTTGACCAATTTAATTAAGTTACGCATTTTATCTAGCTGATAGATATTGACATAATTGTAGATTCAATTAACATAAAATATCTCTTCTTCTAACTTAGTATGTTAAGATAACAGAAGACATACTGAGAACTTAAATAACCTAGGGAGATGATCGTATATATGATGGTGTTACTGACATAAGTTTCAGAATTCCAAATGAAAAAGAGATGAACGATAGTAAGCAAATGGATAACGGAGTCATTTCTTAATTTAAAAAATATATACTGACAAAAGATATTGAAAGACCATCACCTCTGTTTATAAACGTTAAACACTGGTGTACCGTCTTAGACAAATATAAGAGGAAGATGAGTTGAGGATTTCCAATAGACGCAAATAGATACTGCAAATATTTCCTATTGTAGTTTCGAGTAAACCAATTCTTTGTGTCGTTCGATAGACGAAAACTGTTGTGTGTACAAGTAATATATATATATATATATATATATATATATATATATATATATATATATATATATAGATAGATATATATATATATATTATATATATATATATATATATATATATATATATATATGTATGTATGTGTGTGTGTATGTATGTATGCGTGTGTGTATATATATAAACATATATACACACATACATACATACATACATACATACATACATACATACATACATACATACATAGATATATTATAGGTGTTGTTCTCATGATCACAATATTTCAATTCTCGGATCGGGCTGTGAGTTGTTGTCTTGATCAAGACACTTCGTCTCAATTTATTCTGCGATCAGGTTGACATCCGACGTCTGGCATTCTGCACCAGTAGAGGCAAATGTCGATTTAATGGAGAAAGTGAACTAGCGTCCAGTAGGATTTGATCATTATGAACAAGTGATCTATACGGGTTGTTCATCAACAAATTGCGTGAGAGGCTACCATTATATATTACTATACATACATACATGTACGCATACAAACAAACAGGCATGCATCCATCTATATATGTGTACATACATATCTGTGTATGTGTTTGGGTGGATGGGTGTTCTGTGTGCTTCTATATGAGTAGGCATACGTGAGTGTTTGTGTATATCTGTTTCTATTTACTTGTGTAAACAGGTATGGCTTATGACATGCTTGTATGACAAAAGGTTAACCTAACCATTCGGTAAAAATCTATAAAACTGTAAATATGATGAAATGCGATTTAATATCGCTGCGAATGTATAAATATTTTAAAGCAATGCTAGAGAAATGACGCATCCCAAAGACAGCTAACTGTATAACACGAAATAAAAATAATGAAATGATTCCTTAAGCAAACAATTTTTGCAATACTTAATAGCACTTGATAAGGCATTAATTATAATTGATGCTGCAGATATGGACCATATTTTAATTTAAATTCACCATCACCTTCTCTCACTGCATAGCATTTTGTCACCTAATATATACACGCATACATACACACACACTCATATATATATATACATATATATATATATATATATATATATATATATATACATATATATATATATATATATATATATATATATATATATATATATATATATGCATATATATATATATATATATATATATATATATATATATATATATATATATATATATATATATATATATATATATATATATATATATATATATATATATATATATATATATATATATATATATATGTATATATATACACACACACACATATATATAAATACATATACCTCCATTCACACACACGTATATATATGGTATACGTTACAGCTTTGATTAAAGACTTCATAAAATGTTTGTAAACCTTGCAAAAGAAGAAAATTTATGGACATATTCATTCATGATGGAAATATTTATATTTGATCGGGCAAATGTTGTATTTACGGAACCTCATCCACGTAATGGAAATTTATGTGCGCTTGTGTGTATATGTGTATGTGCTTAAGTGTTCGTGCGTTCGAAGATACAAACAACGGAAAAATACCCTTTACATGCAGTGATTTAATTAGTAGGAGAAACTGAAAATTCAGTCCACTCCAGCTCAAACTTATGCATTCTGGCTGATCCTTCATACGGAAAGTTATTTAATCCTAATTTCAAAGAATCTCTGCTTGTCAAACTTCGGAAATTCGATGTAGTTACCTGATTAATATCATATACGTAACAGTGTGTCATGGTTAGTCATTGAAAAACTTGTGTTGAAGTAGGTAAGATACTCGCTTTCCACTCACATGGCTCTGGATTCAATCTAATTACGTGTGATTATAGGTAAATAATCTCGATGTGATCTATATCTTTTGCGATAAATTAGAGATAAGGAATATTTCTGGAAGCCAGATAAAAATATGTATCTCAAGTATCCGGGTTTGCATTTATAACATCCACTCTGCTTGATAAACAGCTCAAAAGAACACTCAAACAAATACACGGTAAAATGTCAGTTGACCGAACATATGATTACACAACGTCGAAACGAACGCGGTTCCAATTACTTCACTTATGTGTCAGGCAGTGACTCAATTATTGAATTTATGGGAACATTTGCTAGTTTACAAACATCGTTGGTTAATTAGTATAAATGGGTCGAAACTTCGGTGATTAAGCAATAACTCCTACGACACCCGCGTTTAACGTACGTTGACTATAATATTATTTTGTGTTATTACACATTCTGCTGACATGTTTCATTTAATTCCACATATCTTAATTTTCATATATTTTAAATATTAAAAATTATTAAGTATTTTCTCACATAAGTTATAGATATGAACCCGTTTTCTATTATCGTTTCAGAATATTGTTTCTTCATCTACTTGAAATATCTAAACATGGCAATTATTAATTGATTCCTTTTCTTTCTTTTTTTTTGTGTAGGAAAAACATCGCTTTGGTCTGACTGGTGGACATATGAAGGTATTTCAGGTAAGATGATAAAGACACTCGATAAATATGACGTTTGAGAGTGGGCAAATTAAAATTTAACCTCTGTGTGCGCGGCTGCGCACACGTGCGAGTGTATGTGTGTCTGTATATATATATATATATATATATATATATATATATATATATATATATATATATATATATATATATATATATATATATATATACAGATATAGGGCAGGGAATTGCCAATTAGTAATAAAATTAATAATTAACAATTTTGCCAAGTAGTTCAGTATGAAAAAAACCTTTATCGGTAAAACCATGTATAATCATAAATATAAGGGGTCAGCATGAGTTGCTTCACCAACATACTGAAAATTTAGAAATAGCAGTCAAAGAACTACTGATTCTAAACGTTTCATGGTTAAGAATATAAAACTACTCTTTTCCAATCCTCAACATGATGTACGATAAATCTGAAAATGTCTGTAAACTCATGGGTATCTGACCAAGCGACATCAAAAACACATGATGAAAGGCATTTACAAAATTTATCGGCTAGTAAGTTCAACATTTCACTCCAAGAATCTATCCCATGTGCGCCACAAATAGTCCCGCATAAAAAAAGTCCTGCAAAAACGGTTCGGCAAAAAAGACAATGGGATAAATATTAGGCTTACAAAGAATAAGTCCTGTTGTCGATTTGTTCGAGTAAAGTTGGTGCTGCAACATGGCCGTAGGCAAATAACTGAAACAAATAAAAGATTATCTTGTTCTCATCTGTGTTAGTTATTAACCTGTTCGAAACACTCGAGCTATTTTCATCTCACACTCATTTTTCTGTTTGTTACATTTAGTCACAACTTACTAGGTACGTATGTATGTATGTATGTATGTATGTATGTGTGCATGTATGTATGTATGCATCGTTTATGTATGTATGTATGTGTGTGTATGCATGCATGTATTCATGCATGTATGTAATTATCTATAAATAATAACACAGGTGGGTCAGGTTTACTACAGCAGTTTCAAATGTGTTATTTACAGATGATCGAAAATTCTGAAACAGCTGTATTGAACCTTCGCCTATTTGTGTTATTGTTTATGCTTCACTACACTGAGAACGTTCTTTTCGTTGGACCTTGTGCTGACAGTGGACTAAGCAACACTTGATGGAGTATTCTCTTGTGTAACTTTACGTGCACGTGTATTTGGTCAATAGTTGTGAATGAATGATTTACTGGGAGGTCAAATTCGTATTTGTTGTAGTACGCACACAATTTTAGTCCACAGGTGCGCTATCCCCGACACTACCTTGTTACCGTTGTTATGTAAATAGCTTGATTCTATCGGATCCAGAAAATTACACACACACACACGCAAACAATAGCCTATGTATATATATATATATATATATATATATATATATATATATATATATATATATATATATATATATATATATATATATATATATATATATATATATAACAGTAAATCCAAATGAAGGAAGAACAAACACAAATAACAACAATGCGAGGACGTGGCAGACGGTCACGGAAGGAAAGATAGGTCATTTAACGTTTCGAGCAAAGCTCTTCTTCAGGAACAGGAGACAGAAGAATGTCCAATATAAAAGGAAGGCGGAGGGAAAAATAGCCAACGATTCACATGTGGTTACATTTTGAAATGACCCGAATGGAATGGGTTTAGAAAGGTATTTGACTGGCAGTTTGAAGTATGTGTGTGCGTATGTGTTGCTTGTGTATATGTGTGTGTGCGTGTGTGTTATATATATATATATATATATATATATATATATATATATATATATATATATATATATATATCAGCATTTTTCTGTGCATACTTTAAATACACTACGTGCTTCTATTGCGTCAGTGTGTTATCTTTTGTTAACATATTATGACGTTATGTAGCCAATGCGCTCTTCGCTACTTTTTCCATTATCGAAGCATCCAACATTTTTCTAATTACATCTTACTAATTTCTTGTATACACCATATTCATTAATTTAATTATAAATTCTATTCAAGTTAAGAGACATTTCCACATCCATTTCGCAGTTACTCATTACTACATGCCTGTGTGCAGTTAAGTTTTAAATTTTACATAGATTTAGTCATTTTATCCAAGCCCCTAAATTTCTGCCATTACCACTTTTCCTTCTTCAAATTTAAATCTACATATTCTTAGCTATTTTTTTTTCTGCAGGACCTGCCAATCAATCTATTTATATTTATACATAAGTAATATATATGAATCTGTCAAAATCTCTGTCGGTACCCAACTCTAGGTCGCTACCCAACTCTAGGTCGCTACCCAACTCTAGGTCGCTACTCTCTTTCCCTCCCTCCCCACATCTCTCTCTCTTTCTCTCTCTCTCTCTCTCTCTCTCTCTCTATATATATATATATATATATATATATATATATATATATATATATATATATATATATATTTCTGTATACCTCCAACTATCTGCTTGTGTCTCTCTTTCTTTCCCTACCTATATATCTAGCTAGCTAGATCTCATTCAATCAATAATACCTAAATTCATATACTTGCGCACGGGAGGCGTTATTCATCTACTGACAGTCCTCTACATATATACTGAAATATGTTTATGAATGTCATTCTATTTATACTAAAATTTGCTCCTTTCTAACACTTCATATTATCAACCACACAAACCACCGATTCCACTATGAGTACAAAACGCATTTTAAAATATTATATTACGTTTACCTTAACTTATTTTTACATATTTATAAATTCTTTTTCCATATTTACACTGAAATGTCCTTCCTTTTATTTTTCATTTAATATGCATTCAACACTGAATATTAAATAAAAGCTCTAGCTATCCCATAACACTGAAAAATTCACGTGTTTCTTCCAAAACAATTCAAAATTTCCTACCTCAATTTATTTGTTTATTTTAATTCTCAAAACACTTTTAAAGAATATCATGCATTTTCATATCTCTCTGTATCCATTTGCTTGAAAATTTGATTTATTTGATTAATTAATTTATAGATTATTTATTTCCTGACTATTCATCTATTCTGTTACGTTCTACCCTCAACATTTCCTGTAATATTTTATCCCCACTTTTCACTATCATGTAAAATTCAAGCTTTATCTCTGTGAGAACTTGACGAAACAGACGTATAAATGGCCAATTTACAGTTTTCTTGGAAACCTCAACGTCAATGTCTATGTTAAAATGACGCTTCTTACATGTCAGTCTTGTGGTCGTGGTTTTAACACTATGCTTATATCATATGAAACACATACTTTTACAATGAAGCAACCTCGGCAGCAGAGGAAAGTGCCTATAACTATTTTGCCCAAGGTTGCGAGCAGAGAAACATCAGTAACATTACGATAGTTAATGAACATGGGGAGAATTATGAAATACAATCTGATGCAAATCTCACTCCAATGAGCTTTGAAAAATTATAAGTGACACAAGATAAAAAATTCTCTAGTTCCCATAGGCGTGGAGACTTGTCACGAAAGACGCAAGCCACAGAAGGAATAAATCATCAAAATCTTTGCATGGGCTACCGATAACTTTATAGCATTCCGCTTCGAATGCTGCTTTTATGCGATTCAAAAGTAAGAGATCCACACTAAATACCTGCAGTACAAAATACACAAAACATTGACGGACAACAAATATGGTTTGGGCAAGACTAAAACTGGAGAGGTCAAACACATTATTACCGGTTGCCATGAGGGATACTATCAGGAAAATACCCTCCTCTGCAGAAAAAATCCGAAATGTATTAAATAAAAAAAAAAGAAATAGCAGCACATAAAGACAACTAGACTTCAAGTAATTGGTCAAAAGAATATTGGTGAAATTATAAAATCAAAGCAGTCACTAAACTAAAACACAACCAGCCAGATATTGTTGAGCTGAATCACAAGAAATAAGCATGATCTAATGTGGATCTTAGCTTCTCTCTGGCCACAGATGTTTGAGCTTGACATCTTAGAGAGGGAATAGTACAAGCGATCACGATATTTGGGAAAACAGATATCTACGTGATCTTCATATCGTTTAAAGACAGCTGTATCTTATACATGCTATCACAATCTTCCTACTAACCACGTGACTAGTCAAAATAATTCTAAATAAAAAATAGAAAAAAAAAACATACATGACTAACCGTGGGCATATGTAAAAATATATGGAAAGGGTACAGAAAAAGAAAGTAGGAGTGGTGACCTCATATTCATGAACATAAAGTTAGACGCGGCATAATGCGACCTACTACTACCAAGATACTACCAATATATAATATATATATATAATACAGAAATTGCCTTATAAAAACAAGCAATTCTCGTTTTATTTGAATATCTTACTTAGTTGTATTTGTCATTATCGATTCTTGTTGAGTATCTTGGACTGCATTGTCCCTGCTTGTTGGACAATAAAAACAGAATCATAATGCTAGAAGAGTTTATTATCCATGTTTTATATACATAGAACCACTATTCATAAATCACTATATATTGTTATGAATATTGAAATTTGTGTATTTATAAACATATACGTTTGTGCATTGTGTGGGGGTATAAGAGTGCGTGAAATAGTACAATAATAGTCGGAATGCCTGATACTATTTATTTAATACACCTACGGAAAAAGAACCGAAACTCATACATACACATATACAAACATATATATGTATGTCTGCACTTATAATATATTTCTCATTCTGAATTTATTACTTTATCTCTCTCTCTCTCTCTCTCTCTCTCTATCTATCTATCTATCTATCTATCTATCCCCATATATATATATATATATATATATATATATACATATATATATATATATATATTTATATGCATATTCATATATATATATATGTATATATATATATATATATATATATATATATATATATATATATATATATATATATATATATATATATATATATATATATATATATATATATATTTATATATATATATATATATAGAGAGAGAGAGAGAGACATATATATAAATATGTATACATATATATATACATATATATATATGTGTGTGTGTGTGTGTGTGTGTGTGTGTGTGGATGTCTCTCATTAAATATGTGTGTATGTGTGTTGCATATAAAGGTTTGTTATTTAGTTGATAATGTGTGTTTAGTTATTGAACCAAATATATGTTTCCCGTTTATATATATATATATATATATATATATATATATAAGTGAACGGCTATTAAGATGTGATTATTCTTGTAATATATCTTCATATAAGTCATAAGAACAGTGATTCATAAATTTGAATTCATATTGAAACTTTTAATAATTTTGTGGTTTGTCTAAAAATGCGAAATATAGCTCTAATTTGGTTTTCTATATATTGAAAATTGTAAGTGGTGCTCAGAAAAAGTGTTTTACTGGTCGAATTTTGTTGTAAATCATAAAATGAAATATTGTTATAGAATGATCTTTATATAACATTTATTGAAAGGGTATTAAAGAACACCAATATACTAAACTAGTAGCAGCCTAGATATGTAGTTAGAAGTACTTCAATTTACTCACCGATAAACAAAAGAATATATATGAATAAGTCAATGGCATCTATTCGTGCTATGAAATTTTGTAAATGAGGTAGTAGTTGTGTGTGTATGCAAGTTTGTGTTCCTCGGTGTGTATATGCATGTGTGTGTAAACCTGTGTTCATCTGCCTCACTCTTGACTGAGCAGACTTATAGTGAATCACATTACATTCTAAGGAGCACGTTAAGCCAATAAAGACTGTAGGGTTTCAACAAATATTTGACGGATTTTCACAGCAGTTGCATTACATTGGATTACTATTTTTGTATTGTATTTTGAAACCATTTTTGTTTCTGTTTAAACTTAGGTCTGATCTCCTCGAATAATCCTATGATCCTCAAGCAGATTACAAAACTGTACCTCTATGAGAGTTATAGCGTCTGCTTTGTGCCGATTTATTCTTCTTTTATAAAACATGTTATTAAGAGACAGTCTAAAAGGGTCTTCATTACTTGTTTTGTCATATGTAGTATTAGTTTACTGTGTCTATTTAACCATTTTAAAGATGCTAGAATAAGGTTTCATGAAGCTTTCACAGTATTTCTTTCGCACTAAAACAGATCACATAATGATTTCTCATATGACACGTGAATCCTGAGGCCATTTATGTGTGAGTAAAATAGATTCCTACCTAGTTTGTTCATAAGTATATGTACGTATTGCTGTATTCTAGACTGCGCATATATATTTAATAAGAAATATTTGTGTTGTTGAAATAGGTATTTTTTCTTCTCATTAATAAATTGACGGCATAGGTTAAGAAAATAATACTAATCAAGTATATGCAACAACAAAAACTACCGTTTCTTCCTATCGAATTTTATCTACTGAGATTTATCTACAAGGTTAAACTCGTCGGTCATTGTGATAAATAAGAACCTGACATCCTAGTGTCTTACAAAAATGACTCACAGCATAATATAGTCAAAAGTATACAAATGGTGAAAAACGAGTGATTTAAATTTGGGCATACAAATTCTAATCGAAATTCAATTAACATAAAGCTTTACCTCATTCAGAAACATCTAACACATTGCATCTATTTTCCCCTGTAAATATAGCTGGTGCCGTTTTTGACACTATATTCAACTCAGCACATCGGGTTAATGGATTTTACAATTCATGTTCGCTGTTTTGCTAAACCAGACCAACACTATTTACGACCGATTCCAAATTTAATCATTTGTTTTATCACATTTCTATTTGTAAACCAAATAATTGCTTTTATCTTCTTAAAGGATTGGTTGGTTCAACAACTTCAAAGATATTCTGATACAAAAACTTTTTGGTTTGTTATCGATGCGTTGTCAGTTAGCGGATTTGTGAATTATTTGACAGTCCTCTTCTGTTTGGTACATTTTCTCAGTAGCTTGAGTTTTTCTGTGGTATTATTTGTCATAAGATAGGTTGCTGTTATTTTTATCGTTTTAGCTTCTCGTCAAAATCAGTAGATCAACCTCAGAACCAGTGGCGTAAGGCAATTAAGACGATATTTTAGCGGTTTCTAGGACAGCATTATCTAAAGAGCCCCATGTTTAGGCTAATGGTGTCTAATCGGGGGGATTTAAGCCAGCTATATATAACTGGTGAAGTGACGCCAAATTGGTTCACTATTCGCTCTAAATTGCTTTTTACTTACACGATTTTATACAGCTGTTTTAAGTTAAGGGAATGAAACTCAGAGAAACAATTTCACGTATTTGGGTGATAGCATGTGACGATATGATGATCTTAAATAAAGTAGGGAGCTGTGTAAGGTTGCTGTCGCTCCTCAGCTGCATAAACTATTATAATTACAGTTGATTGAATGATGCTATCGTGTCATTGTTGACATCACTATAATGATAACGGATATGTGAAGCTGAAAAAGCCGAGCCAGTCATTATATCTGAAATAAAATTATAGGCAAAGACAAATAATATCTCGTACAGATAGAGGCAGAAATGAATTCAAAATGATTGGTACATCAAGAGATAAATATGTAGTAACACATATAAGTATATGCATGAAGACTAAAATGATTAGGTAGTTTGATACATATGCGAATGTGTGTGCGCTGACTGTCAGACATTGATACCTATGTCTCTACTGATCCTTCTTAGGTGTTTAGACTATTCGTAGTGCTTAAATTGCCTTTTGTGTGTGTGTTAACGTGTTTGTATGTTTGATTGTGCGTTCTTGAGCGTGTGCATATGCGTATATTTAATGACAGGTTTACGTTGAAGTTTTATCTTTTCAAAACTTTTTCATATTTCACTACTGTCGAACTGTGTAAGCTTCGAACCACAGCATTGCTAATGATTAAGCTCATTGAGATTTCAAGAGTTATCCGCTACCATCATCAGAAAAAAGAAACGGAAATATTGTCATATATCACGCAAGTTACAGAAGTCTATTAATCACAAGGAGAATATTGTTACAACTAATAAAATCGTCACACTTTGATTAAAAAATGTGAATATAAGAAATTCGTAGAGGTTTCTGAAAGTATTTTAGCTGTGTGATTTTCCTCTTTTCTCTATTAATTGTTTCACTCGTTGGACTGCGGCCATATTGGGGCAACGCATTGGAGGGTTTATTGGAATAAATCGATTCAAGAGCTTAAATGTAAAATTCGTACCTATATTGTGTGTCTCTTTTGCCAGTTCGCCAAGTTACGAAACTAGCCAACACCGGCAGTCAAGCGGTGGGGAAGAACACAAACACACAAATACGCACGCATATAATGCACTATATATATATATGCATATACACACATACACACAGGCATGTACACAAACTCACACACATGCGCGCGCACACACAAACACAAACACACACACACACACACACACGCAAACACACACACACACACACACATACACACACACACACAAGAACACGCACAAACCCACACACAGAGGAGAGGACACTTGTCCAAATGCCAGCAATGGGAATAAACGTGGGACAATGTTAATTGGAATCAAGCTTCGTCTATTATTATTTTCATTTCTTTTCTTGTGAAAATCTGTATAGAGTCGCATTGCTGTCAACTAATGTTTCAAACGCATTATATTTCATGTTTGTTATTATACAGAATTTTACTGCTCATCAAAACAATAAATATGCAAGAGCATTCAGAGAGCGCAAACCTCCGTCAGGGCAACACCATCGTCCTCTCAACGACTAACTGGAGATTATTTTAAAAATGAGAATATCTGAAATAAGCTCGACTGCTCTCACAAACGAAATTTCTAAAAATGACCTCGACCGCTCTCAAAAATTAAGTTAAAAGAAAAACGGAAAAATAAATCCAGAATCCTTGTTCAGTACCAGATTGATCCCAAAATCTTATCAAATCGTGCCAGTCACGAGGTCAAACATCCCTGAAAGTTTTATCCGAGTTCATTCAGGGGTTCTTGAGATATCTTGTCCACGGACAAACACAATATAAACAAACACAACTGAAAACAATAATTCCACCTTCGCTAAGGCGGATGTAATAAATAAAAGTAACAACTGATCTGTTATCAGTAACTGAGCTATCTTGTATCGAATTTTTTTTCACTTTATATCTTTAAATATATTTACTGAGACTTCGCTGAGATTTCTATTGGAATTCTTCCAGAATATCCAGAGAAAAGAGGCAAAACACTTTTATTCATTACTTCGCATTTCCTTCCTTAACCAAACACGTGCTACTCTTTTGGTAATCATAGAACCTGACATTTCTCATTCAATTTCTCTCGATTATTCAATGTAGGGAAAGTAATTTTATCTATTACGTCCGATTTCCCCTTTTAACAGCTCTTGCAGCGCTTCTGTTACCATCGCGTGACCAGAACTGACAAATCTGAACTAGGCTTAGGTAACAACTTCGGAACTCGTGGCTGCCTCGATGCTTAGAACAGTAATATGGTAAATATCTGACCATTACGTCTGCGAAGAGGAGTATCAAAGAATTGTTATTCAGCATTTATGACTTTCAAAAACCTAGGAATAATACCAACCACATGAAATTTATATATAGCACTACAAAATAGCAGTCAAAACCTAACTCTAAAACCACAATAAATGTTCATATAGCACCAGGAGAGAAGACGAAGAGACACAATCAACTAGCAAAAATTACTGGATAATTCCAGATCCCGGATTTCTGGCTCTGCATAAGAAATGCTTTGCTTCATCAGTGGAATATACTCAGAAAAGCGCATAAATATATATATATATATATATATATATATATATATATATATATATATATATATGCAACATACGATATACTTACATATGTGAACGTATACATACATATATATGCACGTATGCACATGACCAGTTTGAATTGCCCGCTTAAAAATTCCTCTTAGATACCCTAAATTATAATTTATAATGATTATTACCTTTGATGGTTTTTAATCCCATGCTGGCCACTTGATAGAATCGGTATTTAAATATCGATCTTATCCTTATATATATATATAAACGTTGCAAAACAGATTTTAATGCTCAGCTTTACATCGAGCATACTAAAGATGACCCTTTACTCATTAATTTGGATTGCCTAATACACTATTTATTAGGCAGTATACATCTTTGCTATCTTCTCTATCATTCACAAAAGTCAAACAGTTAAAAGGTTCTTTAAAATACTTGCAGATATATGTAGCTACTCATACAAATTCACACATATATATTACAATAACAAAAAAATCCACACATGTTTTATACGTATTCATATATGCAGGTGTGCATCACAGACATCAATAGATGTATATGTGTATGTATGTGCGTGTGTGTGTGTGTGTATGTGTGAGCGTGCGTGAGCCATTATATCCAACGCTCTAATGATCCTGCCCACTTTAACAAACATATGTGTGTGCATAGATATGTGCGCGTATGCTTTGTTTGTAGAAGTATATATTTATGTATAATTATGCATGTGCATGATCGTGAGGTTTTAAGATGATGTGTATATATATACATACATATATAGGCGATTGCGTATCAATCAAAAGAGCTTAATTACTGCTCTTGAAGCTATAGATTTAAGTAACAATTAAAACAGTAAAAGAAATAATGATATTGCTGATATTGCCTAAATATAGCATGTTTCTTATTTGTGTACATTGTGAAGCATGTCTACGCAAATTCAACGTAACTATATTTGTATTGTGAGACAAAATATGTATTTGCTAACACCATAGCCAGACACACACACACACACACATACACGCACACGCACTAACACACACCCGCAGACACACACGCATACACATTTATCTGCTACTCTTTATCTTTTTCTCAGGTTGCTTGATTGCAGCTGTATTTGAAAAAGAAAAGTTTGTGGTTCAAAGGCTGGTTTGTCAGAACGTATGAGTAAATAATGAGCCATTACACAATAGCCAGAAACATTTCAAGCTACAATGATATTTTATTGCACATCAAGAGGTACGGGATAGGCAGTTGGCTTTACATAAATTGAACAAAGGTTGAGAAATGAAAAATCTAGAAATTATATTTGTGTATCTGATTTGGATCTATTCGTATATTTGATATTTTCGTGCTGCTATTTCCGTATATAAAATACAATGCACTTATGGAACACTTACAATACCGTGTAGTTGAAGTGAGCAATTATATCAACCGTTCATAACTTCGCTATTCTTATATCTTGATATGTATCAATCATTTCGTATGTGTATTTGTCTGAGTGTCATTGGCTCTCATATTAGAATCACGAATTTATGCACAAAAATTAGCAGTCTATCTTTCTGTACATAAACATATGTACATACGTTCGTACACACATATATACACACAAAAACGCCCATATATACTCACATATGTTTGATAAAGTGGGCAGGATCATTAGAGCGTCGAATATAATGCCTCACGTTGTAATTCTACTATCTGTCTGCGCTGTGTTCAAATCTCACCGAGATCCATTTTGCCTTTTATCTTTTTTGGTGGTTGATAAATAAAATATCAGTCAGAGTGCATTACATATATAAGATTGGAGTGGAATACATGAGGAAGTTACAGAAATTGTCGTTAGACAGTAGAGTTGGTTGCGTCTATAGAAGTAATGTTTTTTTAACTAAACATGCGCTACTATTTTGCAAAAAATTGCACTTAGCAAGCATCGATTCAAGACTACAAGTAAATCAATGGAAGACAGCATTGTGAATGTGCAGCTTAGCCGGCTATCATCCACTGATGAACAGTGATGGCTCCACGTTCATGGGCAAATGAACATCTGTGTTCACTATGTTTTCCAAGTTTATTCCTACTCAGTGACCATAATCTTAATTATCCAACAAAATATTTTACGATATAAATCTGAGCACGCTCAGGCAGGTGGCTTTTATGAAGTACACTAGCAATGGATTTGGAAAGGAAACGTATTATCCGTGGCACTCATCTTAATACACTACTTGGAGACACTGTGTACTCATCTACGACTCTTCTAGTCTGCTGAAAATCGAAGACCCATTTGATTAAGGATGGGCAGCTACTATCGGACTGAGGTATATGAGCCCGTACAATATTAATGCAGTAAATGCGGTTAGCCAGCAGAAACGTTAGCACGCCGCGCGAAATGTTTGGCGGTATTTCGTCTGTATTTACGTTCTGAGTTCAAATTCCACCGAAATCGACTTTGCCATTCATCCTTTCATGGTCGATAAATTAAGTACCAGTTACGTACTGGGGTTGATCTAATCAACTGTCCTTCTTGCCCAAAATTTCGCGCTTGTGCCTTGAGTAGAAAAGAATATTAATGTAACATACACAGTGGCATTAATTAGATATAGAGGCGACTTAATACAGTTATTGATTTCAAGATTAGCATTGTAAGCACAAATTATCAAAAATCGTCGGTTTCATTGGTACCAGCACAAAAATTGTCAATGATAAACGAATGCACATAAATTATGATCTGAAATCCACTCCCAACATATTAAGAAATTATTTCGACTTAGAAACAAAAGAATATACAATATGTGGTCACCGTTGACAAAATTGCAAAAGTTCCAATAGCACAATATAAAACATAATCACTATTCAAACATGAAAAACGATTCGGCACTTTTGAAGACGTTAGCATTGTCTGTAAATTTGACCTGTCATTGATTAAAGCACAGAATCGAGTGTGCATAGATATGATTTGGCCTAGTCGGAAAGTACTTCCCGGATAGCAACAATTATCAGATAGTGCTTAATGTAAACAAGCTGACGTCCATAAGAAAGATGGTGATATCATCTTATTAAGTAATTCACAATGAGCGAAGAAAAAGAGTATCTAGGTAGCCGAATACAATGTTACGATTATGGAAATCTGATTGCTTAACTGCAAATACCCACGCAAAGCAATTAAAAAGGGAGGAAAATAGAGAAAATATTTATTGCATTGGAATGTACAAATAGTTTAGAATAAAATGTCATATGCCGTACGAAATTAGAAACAACACACTATTGTCAAGACACATAGAATTCAAAACCCTATCTGTGGACCATTTCCAGTTGCATAAGCAAATATCGAGTTGCTAAACTGTGAAAAATTGACGTCAGCCCAGCACTGCAGACGATATCACATCGTAAACCAAACAAAAATTATTTAGATGTAAATATACATACGTATATACGTACATACATACCTACATGCCTACATATATATATACATACATACGTACACATATATATGCATATAAATATACATGTATTTTTATGTGTGCCTGTAAATGTATGTGTAACGAGGGCTATTATATATGGAGTTTAACTCGTAACTGTTTCATTATTTGTTCAACCTTACCATATTTATGATCTCTGTATCCAGCGTAATTACTTGAGATGCTAGTGCCTAATTTTTGGTATCTCTAGCAGGCCACGAGACACTGTCTCAATTACATAAAATCTGTGTCAAGCCTGAAATATCTTCTCTTCATATTAGTTAGCTAAATGTGTTAACTAAATGAAAACCTAAATGAGTGGACTAGATAGAAAACGCTGAGCTGAAGGACTACGATGAATTACAGATTTCACTGTCTTAAAATACTAACCGCTATAAGTTTATTCTCATAAAATAAGGCTTCATTAACCAAACTCTATGTCTCAGAACATATATAGAATAAGAAACTAATGTATCTTCTTTACATGTTAATACCTACGTGTACCTCTGCTTAGATAGTTTGGTTTAGTGTGTTTTAAAGTGAGGATCCCTAACTTACGTTGTCTTTCCGAAATCTGTGTCTCATTAACATATCTAATCGGTTCAACGAGAAGTACCTATCGGATCACTCGATCTGCTTGAAACAGTAGACGAATTACATACAAATTTTACCCAAACGTTTTAGGTGAATATAAGCTATGGTGGTGAGTGTTTTGACCATAGGTCTACTCATCACAATCTTAACAACAACAAAATAAAATTATATATTTCGATCGCTGTAAAAATGAAATGTGTGTAACGCTGAATTTCTTCAAAATAGTGTTATGCGTCGGAACGTTATGAAATGAAAATAAAATGTTTAGCTTCTATGATACTTCATATCAATTTGATGTGTGGAGCAGAGAATTGTTATCTGCTAGTATATGTTTTAATTCAACAGAAACCATCACATACAGAAATGCCTCGACTTTCGTTCAAATAGTTTGTCTATTTATTAAACACTGATTTTTTTCACAATGATGTGTTAATCTCTATAATATACCAGGATTTTTTACACCAACTATTGGACCTGGGCCGATAAGTCGATATCATAGGGACAGTTTAGCGGTGAAACTCTTCAATCAGTTTTGCAGTAAAACGTTTATCTTTCTACGAAGTGAATTTGTCTAGAGACGTAACAAAACTCTCTTAAGAAAATATTATTATTAGAGTCAAAACCAAGAAGTAAACGTTAGTGAGTTTAAGCTCGATTAAGTCAATACTTTGAATATTAATGCGTCTGTCAGTAGATTATAACAATGAAACATTTTACTACCCAGTTAAAAAGTGAAGATGTGTGAGATAGCCTTAAGGAAGAACTGAATCGCTAATATTATCTTCGCAAGAAATATACTCATTAAACGACTTTTCAAGTAGTATAAGTGAGTTATTGGAATACGACTGAAGTATTAAGTTAGATGGTGAGTATCTACCGGAAGAAAGAAGCAAGAAACGATGAACGTTTGATATATCAAAGTTCATATGAATATTCTGGACGATTTCTCCCATTTAACGTTTATAGTCAAGAAGTTATCTTTTTGGCTCCATACGAAAATTTATAATAATAGCGAAAGTTGTGCAAGTGACAGAGATATATGCATCAGATACATAGCTTTGCTTTGCATACTGCATTTATATCTTCTGTATCGACAGATTCCTTTCGGAACTTAAAACCTTTTTCTTTTTGTTCGCCTGAAAATATCTACCTCGATTATGCCATACAATTTCCAAGAAGTCAGATACAGTTTTGATTAGAAAACTTGGAGTTAATGAAAGACAAACATGACAATGACCGAATATATGCATATTTATTTTTAACACGTATAGGTAAGTTCAAACGTGAAATATGCAGTGTACATTATAGGACAACTGTTTTTTAAGACGACTGTGTGTCCAACATACATGGGTCATTGGTGCACGGTATTCTGGGGCACCGATGTTTCGACATGTGTTTTCTCAGAAGTAGTCTGAAAATTGAGCCTAAACATGACAATATATTTATAGTTGTATTCTTAGGTCATGTTAAACTAGATCAGAAGGCGGCAAGCAGCTAGAATCATTAGCACGCCGGGCAAAATGCTTAACGGCATTTCATCTGTCGCTACGTTCAAATTCCGCCGGGGTCGACTTTGCATTTCATCCTTCGGGTTGAACACTTGGGTAGATGAAATCAACGTACTATAATTGCTGGCCTTGTGTCAACATTCCAAACCAATATCAAACTTGATACTGAGATATACTATTTGTCTTTGTGAAGGATAGCATTTCGTATGTAAACAATATCATTCGTATACACATATACTAAATATTCAAAACTTTCTATAATAACTTCTTTTAGCGGGCAAAGCTCAACTTGATGGTCCTTAAATTCACAATGATAGACTTTGCAACTAAATCTGACTAGATATGTTGTCTGAGACTCTAACGATCAGCGGCCACAGTAAGAGTGATAAATGTTATAACAATGTTATGCCACAGCTACACAGTCGAGACTACGTTTCGGCTACCGTCGTTATATTAATATTAGATTAATACATGGAATTCACATTATATTCCACGCATGACTGTAAAATATACCGTAAGAAATTAATTAAAATCTCCTTAAAATTATTTAATTCTCAGCCCAAATAAATCACCACACGGAACTATTGCTAAAGAAAATGTTTACATTTTCAGACCTAACTACTACTTTTCTCTGAACAATATCACAAGCGAATGTAAGGATAAATCCTCTAGCTACAGTGATTATAGAAACAAGTACATTCAATTTGAAATAAAGTGTAGTCTTCATTTTTGTTTTTATTTGCTTTAGTGCTCACCGTTTCTGTTGAAAACGTGTAAGAAGATATGCTATATTAAGTCTCCTATCTGTAGTTGAGTCATAAAAAACAAACATATAACGGTGGGGATGATTAGCAGGCAATAATGATAACCATGCACTTGAACGTTATTAATCATGATGTGTCACGTTCGAAATCTTTCCCTAGGCAATTAATTTAAATTTTAATCCCTGGTGCCTTGATTGAAGGTAAAATAAAGATTGTAGAATAGATTCGCCGATTATTGTATAGAGAGAGGATAGAAATAAGACAACATAATGAGATTTAATATCAATGATTGCAAAAGTTTAATCATTACCAGAATTAGCGAAACATTTTTCCCAATTAAGATATGCTTGAAGACAGGTTAATAGATAGGTTCAGATGCTGGATATACAAGTCCATCAAGTATATAGAAACACTTGTGTGGTTATTTGTTCATGTATTAGGTTGTATGCAATGGATCACAACTCTAGTCTTATAAAATATTATTCATTACGTAAATGTTCATTGCAGTATTGTCAGTTTTTACTAATTCTTAAAAAAAAAAACCGACCGTTGCAATGATTGAAAATTGCACTAAAATATTGCTTCTAGTATAGCCAACAGAAATATAAGAAACTTTTACACTTCGAATAGATAGCACTTTCCTGCTATCTTTATATTCTATGATCATTATGTCTGTTGTATCAAAGGAATGCACCTTTCTAAAGTTTATATTATCGAGTGCTTTCCTACTGTGTTTATTTGCAACGACCATTATATCTGTTCTATTAAAAGAATGCTCTTTTGTAAAATATTATATCACTGAGCAAAGTCTCCTTCGTAGGTCACTATAAAACGAAAACAAATACAAAATGAGACAAAACACTATAAAGAATTCATTTTGCAACCGGGGCATACATTTATAATCTCAGAAAGTTAGTTTATTCAAATGACTGAAAGAATTGAAGACGCCTATTCATATGTGGCCAAGCTCTCATCAACTTTTCATTGTTTTGAAATTCAGTGAAGAACAGATGAAGAGCATGGTTTGATTCATTGGAACTGCTCTAAGTATGGGCACCTAGATTGGAAATGGAAAGCCTGGAGAAGATGCTAACAATAGAGGTCTAATAGGCCCAGTATTTCGGTTGCAGCTTCAGTACCTCTCTTTTGGGGGTAATTCTTCTCTGCCTTGAATTCTTACCATTCTTTATTCTTTGCAAATTTTCTGTTGACATGTCCCAGAGTATGATCATATTGCCATTATCCGAGGTCGTTGGGTGACGTTTTTTTGTCTTTCGAGACGTGTTAATGTAAGCGATAGACACAATATATCATAGATATGTTCCTATGAAATATCATTTCTTCACCATCTAGAAATTCTAATATGACTCATTATATGAATTTGGTAGTATCTCGTAGGAAAGCTTCAATTTTGCTATGCACTTCTCAGGCAATTAGACTTATCTTCATACGATTGTTGTTGTTCAGCAATTTTCTCTTCACCGAAGTGGGTATTGGACATAAAGAGACCTTTCTTGTCGTATTTTCAGCTTAACTTCTGAATTCCCAAGTTTAGCTTTATGCGTTAGATATGTAGATTCTTTTAGCTATGACGATCAAGCCATAAGCCAAACAATCCATATTTTAGATTCCTTTCATTGTTTTCTTTTTTAACTATTTCTACCACTTATTCTTTACTATCAGACTCTATCCTCTTTTGAACCAGTTTCATTATTTTTATTTCTTCTGTTTCACTGAAGTCAAAAAGCAGTATTCATCTTTTGTTCTTATATTTGATATATTTTTACTTCTTTTTAAGTATTTTTAATATCATCCTACGATCCAAGAGCATCATTAACGGAGTTTTCTCACAGAACGCCGGCATCCTATACATTTCTATAAATGTCAAAGTATACAAGCCTCTCTTGATCTTTCTATCTCCTAGTTATAATCCGTAAACTAATCAACAATGGACTCTAAATTTCTTTAGCTACACACACACACACACACGCACACACACACACACACACACGTGTATATATATATATATATATATATATATATATATATATATATATATATATATATATATATATATATATATATAAATATATATATATATATATATATAGTGTAGGTATCAGTTAGAGGGGTTTAATACCTCTAAGTGATAAGTAAATTATATATATTCAGATAAATGAGGTTCCTAAGTTGATACACCAGAATTTAGTATGGAATTATCCATACAATTTCAAAATAAGGTGATTAAGATCAAAATAAGCAACAAGGAAATTGTTTATTTACTTATTTAGCTTGTATCTATAAGGAGTGATACCTGATACTAACTAAATGAATATTGATATTATAGGACAGGCTAACTATATACTAATTATAAACTTCTTGAAGGTTTTAGGTAAAAGTATACTTATGTGTCCATCTGTTTTAATTTAATTAAATTCCATGTCTTTATGCAGTCGAGGATTTCTCTGCATTTAAATTGATCTAATAATTGCTTTGCTTAATTAAATGGAGTTGCTTGAAACGATCGTACTGCATTACCTCTGGATATCCTTGATGCTTATTTTGATTTTAATCACCTTATCTTGGAATTGTAAGAAGTCCGGATGCCCCTTATGCAAAGACAATCCGAACGCAGAGAATTGTTGTAATGAATGACCGGTAGAAAGGAAACGGCGCGATATCGGGCTATCATTACCGAGTCTAATGCCTCGGATGTGCTTCGCGATCCGGTCAACCAAGCGGCATATCGTTTGAAGGACAGAAATAGCAGGGGATGGAGTAAATGACGTTGCTAGAAGTGCAGGTAAAGGAGGTAATGATATAATAGAGAGGATGATTGGTGTTTGTGAGGATGGTGGTGGTGGAGACGTAGGGGTAAGTGTGAAAGCGTGGGCGGTGAATGAGCCGGGTTGAGCTGAGGTTTTTGCTCGCACTATTTGTCAGTTCTTGGTTTTGAACCTACTCCGATCAGAGTTGTCTAGCAATGAGACTGAAATCCTCCGAGTGTTTCATAGAATCCGTTGCTATTCAACCGAGAGGTGTGACCTTCAAATCTACAGAAATGCACACAGACACACATACACATACACGCACGCGCGCATACCCACGCACATATATAAACACACCACAACACACACATTCACTACCAGCTCAATGCCATTTCGGTAGCTCTGAAACATTTGAAAACCGTCCTTGTATAGGACTTCCACATTATTTTGGGAAATAATCTTTACTATTCGGTACTGTTCCTGTATATTTCTCGCTCGGAGATTTAAAACAAGTTGTCTTTTCTGATCACGAGATCAGCAACTGTCTCGCTTAAAAACTGTATAGTATTTGCAAGTGGAGAGTGCCTTCATCATTAGTTGCTGATTGACTCACACAGCAGACGGGTAATTACTCAGAAACTTTGGTCTGGGAGTGTCACGTAAGGCTAGAGAAGGGAGCGATGACCTCTTTACATATTTTATACGAGCACAAACAGTGTGCCGGTAACCAACTGAAAAAAAAACCCCTTTTCCTAGGGCTAAACAACATTAACATCGTCCTTGTATAGGACTGCCACATTATATTGGAAAAGAAACGTTACTATCATAAAACCATAAACCAAAAATGAAATATAACGCAGAGCATTACACGGCATGCGATTTTTACCTCCCGAAAAAAGTTAATGGAACTTTCTACCAGACAATGTTTCATTCTTGATGCGCTTATTAATAGTAATCCAGCAGGAAGAAGCCTCCAGATTAAGCGACTTCTTTGTACTCAGATTCATCCGCTATACGCATTATTCCACTAAGATCACTATCGCGTACAAATACAATTAAGTGTAAAAGACTTCAATTTAACTCACGTTAACATGGTCGTGGATTCTGAAAGCAAGTCTTCAATTACATTAATATCTTGGGTTCTATTTGGAGTAGCTATCCTAGTCGGTTTTAATCTATGTATTTCAGGTTCTCTCTCGCTCTCTTTCTCTCCCTCTCTCTCTCACTTGCTCTCACACGCCGTCCTTCCCTCCATGTCTCCCCACTCTCTCTCTCCCTAAATTATTGGAGTCAAGTATATTTTGTTGACGCAAAGACCAGAATAATTGTGCCTCCATGGTGTCAGATTTTTGCAGCGTAAAAAGGAAATTCACAAACCTGTCCCATTTCTTTGTATTTATATTCCTGCCCTTTTGAAAAAAATGTTGATTTTGTCTCTGGACTCACATTGTTAGTCGAAACTTGCAGAGTAATATCATAGAATATATAATACTCTAAAGATTTCTTGTCATATATTTTGAGTTGTTTCTTGGATTTTGTTTTCTTTGTTCTTTAAAATTTTCAAATTGCAGATTATTCAGTATATGTGCAGACTAGTTTCCACTTCACTATTTCCTTAACCTTAGTATAATAATGACTATAATGGTACATAATGGCACACTATTCTGCTAAAACTGTTTCATAGAAAGTCAGCTTGCGTTTTATATACATAAGGTCAGTGCATAGGTTTCTGACAAGTGGTGGTTTCATTGAAAGGCTTCCAAAATGGTGGTACTGTCTAGAAGTTAATGTGCCTTACGAACTGTCTCATAAGTTAGTTTTCACATATAACTTAGAATTTTTGCATTGCTTTTAATGTTGTTACTTTTTTTTTATTTCTGGATATCAGCATAAGGCTAACTGCTTTAAAAGGTAGATAAATGCTTTCTGTCTGCCTCTCTCAGTTTCTCTTTCTCTCTCTCTCCATTATATATATATATATGAATACACACACATAGATAAATACATATGTATACACACTTACATACATACACACACACACAAACACACACACATACACACACACACACATATATTTATACATATAATGTGTGTGTGTGTGTGTGTATATGTATGAGCATTAGTTCTATTTAGTTACGTCTGATTACATTCTAAGTTCAAATTAACATACACACTATGTACACACACTCATCCACACTACAAACGCGCACGCAATTTGAAAGAAAGAGAGTATTCAGTAGACATCCTCTTATAGATTATATATAAGTATTTTACGTTAACTTTACGAACGATTCTCGATTGTTATAGCAAATAATGCGCGCTAGACATGATACGATTTTAAGTAAAAATATTATTGTGAAGTGTACGTGAGTGAGTGCATGTGTGTACGAGTGTGAAGCTTCCTTATTATTTCAGTTTCTTTTATTCAATTTCTTTTTTTCACTATGGACAGGTTTTCCCTAATTATGCGGTTTCTCTCCAAACGATGTTTTCTGTTTCTTAGATATTTATCCCTATTTCTTATTCATGTTTTCAAAAAAAAAATAAATTACTGTGTTTCTTTCTTACATTAACTGTACATATAATTCATTTCGGTGAAACATACATAATCCTCTCAAAATAAATATATTATATATTTGATTGCTCTCACAATATCTATAAATTATTTCTGGAACATTTCTAGGTCTATCTTCGTAGGTAATCCATGAATGGAGTGGGGCGTAATATCTAGCGGAATCCCTATGTTTTTCATTTTTTTTTCTTATCCCTTAAACAAATTTCAGCCAGAAGGCGAAATCGAAACCACGCTGGTCTGAAGTATTCTGAATTACATACTCGTTGTTGTTATATCACCTTTATGATAAAATGTTATTTATTCTCACCGCCAGCAATGATCATTTTATTTAGATGATATCACAAATCATTCTTTCCGTACATTACACTCACAACTATCTTGCAAATCCTTTTATCTTTCAACAGCAGAGGAATGTGATCAGTGATCCTATCAAAGGAACTATATTTTCTTCTCACATATACTAGTTTGTAGCAACACGCATGTTATGGTAAGAAAGTCGTCACAAAAACTCAACCTCACTCTCACTAATTTATATTCCTGGTAGTCTGCCACAATTAATTTAGCAGTAAATGCGCAGGAATGACTTGGCTTTCATCTTCAATTGACAATATATTTTAGCATCCAATTTTTTATAACCCAAGTAAGAACTGCAATTTAATTCTGCTTACACATCTAGTATGAAGCTGCTGTAGACATATCTTAAATTCGATCTATCATAAAGAAATCCTAGACATCGGCATAAACCTACACAAAAGTGCAGTATGATGATGCGTGATATTGACGTGAAACTATATAACTTTGATCAGCAGACAGCATGAGGTATTCTCCTCTGCGCATATAATTTGTTTCCAACAATTCTACAAACGGCTGATTCCAAACCCCAAACATAACCCTCATAAGATTGCGAAGACATTTGTATCTTTTCTTCGTTCCCACGGTACCACATGCACTACGCATTCTGCAGCAATTAGCAGCCAAAAAGACAGAAAAAGTATAATGAGAAGTAGAAAAACGGTGCAAGCTCTCGATTTGTACATTATTCCATTTTCCCTACGAAATGATCAAATCATATTTAATCATCACTACATTCTAATAATAACTCCGAAATAGTATATTGTAGGACAGTTGCGGATTAGTATATTTGCTACATATCTTGAGTTCTATGTTAACTTAAACTAAATATCCACATGTGCGTAGAGTTGCAGCAATTAATTTGAATCAAAACAAAGTGGGATTTTTTTTTCCCAGAATATGCTCCACATAGGCGAATACATCACCTTCATGTTAAGAACTATCTTGTCAATAGTTTTACTCATGCACTTTGCTCATACAAGGTGTTGCAGAACATTTCCTGTCCTTAAGAGTACCGTGAAAGGCCTGCTTGAAGGCCCAAACTTCCAAGTTCTGTTACAGGAAAGCTGAAGGACCACTGCATTAAGTGTGTGAATCAGTGAGCGGATCATATTAAATATAATCATAATTAATTGATTCTCCAGTATTTTCCTTTACCTAAAGCCAGGAACTTTTCAGCGCCACCTCCTCCGTGGATAATGTTATAACTGATCAGTTTTTCAATTGTATCATTTCGCCGAGATCGACTTTGCTTTTCATCCTCTCGGGGTCGATAAAATAAGTACCAGCTGAGCATTGGGTTCAATGTAATAGATTTAAGCCCTGCCCTGAAATAGCTGGCCTTGTGCCAAAACTTTAAACCTAATTTTCGATAGCATTAAAAGTCAATATTATATACTGAGACACACTCGCACTTGACTCATTACTGATCATATTTAAACCAAGTAAAAGTGTCCAGAAGTCAAAAAGTAAATCTCTTAAAAGATACCCTTTCATTTACGAAAAAGTAAGACAAAAGAACAGAACTAAGATACGCCTCTGAGTAGTATGAGATTCGTGATTCTTAAGAATGTCTGCAAATATACTGCATGGTGAAAGACATTTCCTAATGCCATTCAATTAAATTTCTTGCAGTGATAGTGCTAACTTACTAATGTCGTATATTGCATTCTGATAACCCAGCAACCAAGTCCAGAGCTGACATAATATCATTATCGCTCTTTTAAGTAAAACTATATTTAGATAACAAAGACATTAAACCTTCATGTGACGTATGCCTGTTGATTAGAGCATTATAAATTTTGCTTTAAAATAAAGATCGTTTAAAATCCATTATGAATACATGTACACATATATGACCGGAAATCTAATGACGATCATATATCAAACTAACCGAAAGTTATCTTAGATAGAGATATTAAAAAAGAAACCATTGCTGTATTTATCAGACTATACTAACTGTATTGACCTTATATCACTGGGTTCAAACTATAATGAGACATTCTTCTGATTATTTTCACTTGCTAGTATTCTCATCCATGGCACCAATATCATTGATTATTGAGCTATTTGGACAAATGAAGCATATTTCTGCAAAAATTGCTGAAAATATATTTTGTTTCTCATATTTGAGATTTTATTTGTATTACTTCTTTTATTGTGTCCAAGAAGAGTAATTTTCATGTAACCATTCAGCCATGAAATAAATAGTTTACAAACATCCTGAGTAGCAGCAGCAGTAGTAGTAGTAGTAGTAGTAGTAGTAGTAGTAGTAGTAGTAGTAGTAGTAGTAGTAGTAGTAGTTATAATGATGTCATTTCTAGGGCACATGGTAGTTTGTCATCCCGGTTTAACTTTATAAAGTATCTTCGCAGGAAAATCATCCTGGTGTCACACAAATTCCAGAATTTCAGTTATTTTCTGCATATGGAACTATATATAAAATTCTAGAAGCAAAGAAATTAACAAGTTTTGAGGGACCCCGCAGTATGTGTGTGGTTTATAAGTTGCATCAAAAAACAGCTGTATATATACTAACAGCAGGAATGGTTGATAAAGAAAGAATAATTGTACTTGAAGTCGAGCAGATAGCACTCTATTATAAATTACAATCTTAGACATGAACAGCATGCGGTAACTACAGCCGAGCAAGATTCCCGATTAATCCGTAACTGAATGAATTTGCACATAAATAATCACCCTGACGCTGAAACAGTCCTACTACTCCATTACTGAGAAACTATATGCTTTCCATGAAGCACACTTGCTACAAATATTTGGCGTTTTAATGCAATCAAAATAAACAAGTCATAATATCAATGTTTTTTTAACGAAATAGAACCGGTGACAAATTCATCATTGTATACTACAAGAGCAGCTAAAAAAGAAATGAATTCCTGAAGGTCATAGGTGGAGGTAAAAGACTCGCTTGGAGATTGCAAATATCAGTAAAGTATTTTCTACTTTATACCTGAATTGTGAAAATACCTAACAGCTAACGATCACATTTCGCATTGTGCTGGGAGGACAATTTGTGTGACAGACGATAGGAAGAGGCAGCCGATCTCCAAACAGACTTTATGGTTGGTCATCAAGGACTGCACAAATTGAAAGCTTCAGTCGGAATACAACATGTTTTACATGGCGCTCAAAGGGGTGTATTTAGATTGCGAGGTGTTTTGGTGTACTGAACAATGTGTGCATACATACATACATACATACATACACACACACACACGCACACACACACACACACACACACACACACACACACACACACACACACACACACACACATGATTGACCGTTGACTGAACACTTCAATTTTTTTTCTCCGTGTTTTTCTCCTTGTCTCCGTATTCTTTCTGTTGAAGAGCGTAGCTCGAAACATCAAAGACTTTCCGTATACCCGAGCGTCATACTAATATATACTTTTGTTATTTACACCACCTGTCCTCGTCTGTTGTTATTATTTGTATATTCTCCCATATATATATATATATATATATATATATATATATATATATATATATATATATATATATATATATATATATATATATATATATATAATTTTAAAATAGGATAAAATCTTTATAAGAATTTATCAAATAGTCAGCGTGTAAAAAACCTCATAAAGGAAAAATTCATAATTATTCCCTTTAAATATATTTATTTATATTAAGGGCATTACTACACGTTAGCGCCACACGCTATGAGGGACTCTTAAAGTCAAAACTACCACTGAAGGTGATGAATGGAAAGGTTGGTCATTCCCTTAAAATTCTGTGTAAATTCTTAAATATAATTCCTTCTGTATATATACGTCTATACAACCATGATTTTTGATGAACTTAAAATAATTAATTTACTACCTATTTTGAACACTCCCATGTAAAGTGTTTTAAAAAAAGCTCATACAAATCTTTACATTTTACTTTTGCTAATCATTATTTTTTTTAAAGTGAAACCAGTCAAGACCTCCGCATTTTCAATCTCTCCCCTATATATATATATATATATATATATATATATATATATATATATATATATATATATATATATATATATATATATATATATATATATATATATATATATATATATATATATATATATATATATATATATATATATATATATACATACATATATATATATATATATATATATATATATATATATATATATATATATATATATATATATATGTATGTATGTATGTATGTATGTATGTATATATGTATGTATGCATAAACAACTGAGGAGTGCAACAACAACAAAAAAAACACAACCACATTTCACATGATACATGAACAATGTATCACCTGACCACTTTGCTAACCAAAGAGGTAACTCTTTTTTTACTAACTTATCTAAAAAATATGAAGGCTGCCTAAGCTGGGAGATCCAACAAGCTATCAGTAGCCGTATATGCACACACACACATCTCCATACAAAATCTCTCTTCTCTGTTACCTCTGAACAACATAACACAAGTACTTAGCACTTAGAAGAATACAAACAACAAAATACCGTTGCTTCCACATTCCCGCTAAACGTACGTTTCATCAACACTTCACTCACTACCCCAAAATTGAAGATCCCATATATAGAGTGGTGGCTTACCGAAACGGTTCACTGCATTCCCTTCGTTATCCTTACAGAAACTCATCCAAAATGACACTCACTTGGATGCCGAGATGAAAATTAAAAAATTCATTGTGTAGATCGCACAAACTCAAATGAAGGAGGGACATCCATTTTGTCCATGACTCCTTTGCAATTGATGCCAGGGACATACTTTACAATGGCTACTGTGAATCCATATCATTATTCAACAAGGTCAACGTCATAACCATTGTTGGTCTCTCCAAGCGCCTCTAAAGTACTTTGAAGAATACCTCATCAAAAGCAAGTTCCTCTTTCAAAAATACCACTCCGATAACATACTGGTGATGAGTGATTTTAATCTCCCTTATGTAAATTGACCTACAAATACTATGGAGTTAGGCAACTGCATTACACGAGATGAAGCAGCCGCAGATTTACGCTTTAATCTCATGGATGAATTTTTGTTGAAACAACTAGTGCTGGAACCAACGAAGCAGAATAAACCACCCTAGCTCCATCCACAGCATTTCAGTTGAAAATATCTCCTCTCAGACCACGACATGATTCTCTGCAACTTTAATTTCCGGCATACCATAAAGCAGCCAAACCCATTCCATTGCACTTAATTAACAACATAAACTTCCACAAAGCGGACTGGGAAGCAATTAGAAAGGATATATTTTTTTTTATCGACTGGTCCTTCACTCTCAGTTTCACTGACATTGAGACAGCATGACAGCACTTTGAGGGAATTGTCACCTATACATGCTCAAAACATGCTCCTACGAAATTCAGAAGCACGAAAAACACTCATCAGGAGCATCAAAAGACTTAATGTAAAAATCAATTAAAATATTCCAACAACAGCATCCGCATTCAACAACAACGAATTGGAGAAAAATTCATCTGACGACCAACACGAAAACCTGCACTGAAAATCAACGAGCGGCAGAGAAAGAGTAACAAAAAAAAAATGAAACAGAACCCAAAAGTCTTCCTTTCATACGCCAATAAGCGTAAAACCGCTATCTCATCTGTTGGTCCACTGATCGATGATAACGGTATTCTGCAACATAATGCTAAAGAAATTGCAGAAGTTCTGCAGAAACAATACCGCTCTGTCTTTAGTGATCCCACAGATACTGATGGAAGGGATGTGAACGAAATTGATCCTCAACATATAATGTTGGACATACTGCTTCACACAAATGAGATCAAATAGTATTCTGCTTTAGGCCATGTAAGATTCCCCGTTAGACTTCTGAAGGAATGTAGACACCAACTTGCAGTCCCTCTAACCAACCTCTGGAGAAATTCTTTAGACTCAGGTTTACACCGAAGCAGCGCTTACCTCAGTCTGTCATTCCGGTTTTCAAACAGCGAAACAGATCCCACACAGTCAACAATCGCTCAATCTCACTCACCTCCCATATCATCCAAGTGCTTGAAAGGGTGGTGAGATCAAGGATAGATGGCTTCCTGGAGAGCCACAATCTTCTAAATTCAAACCAGCATGACTTTTGCTGCGGCAGGGACTGTCTAACAATGCTCTTACATCACATCGATGATGTCCTTAAAGATTTGAGTTCAAGATCAAACTCTGATGTCATATATCTTGACTCCAGTAAAACGTTCGAAAGTCGACCACAATAACCTACTGTCAAAATTGCCAAATAGTGGTATCTGTGGAAAACTACTGCACTGGGTTGTGTATTTCCTGGAGAACAGAACATATTTTGTAATCGGTAGAATCCACTGAAGCCCAGCAAAATTCATCAGTGGTATCCCTCAAGGGACTGTCTTAGGCCTGCTTCTGTTTATAGTCTATATAAACGACATTTCAAGCGTCATCAAACACAACAGCAAAGTGAAATTGTTCACCGATAACTCCAAGGTCCAGAAAATTATCAACGAAAACCCTACTGAATTCTAGTCTGATCTACATGTTGTAAGTCAATGGGCAGACAAAAACAAAATGCGACTACACAACGGAAAATTTGAATTGATCCATTTTGGAATAAAGACTATCCTAAAAGAACTATTTTTCTCTTCCTTCGGGGGAACCACTCACAGCATTTAATACTACCAGACACGTATGAGCAATTGTTGACAACAATCTTAGCTGGAGAGTCCACGTCAACAATAAGATTGATGTAGCTCGAAGGATGAGCTCCCAGGTCCTAAGAACCTTCCGGTCCAGAGAATAAGGTATTGCCATTCCTCTTTTCGCCTTCATTGTACGGCCATACCTCGAATACTGCTGTCTACTGTGTTCTCCTCACACAAAACAAAACATTTCGAAAATCAATTCAAGTGAATCACCCCAGAAGTAATTCAAAAAAAAAATTAAGGGCATGACTGACCTCGATTACTTGGACCGCTTTAAAGCATTGAAACTCTATTCTCTCCAGCGCCGCCGTGATAGAAAATATACCACAGGCATTGACCAAAACGACCTCAACATTCATTGAAAGCTAGGATAACGAGCCATATATCTCCTACCCAACTCAGGAACACAACATATGAATACACTGCAACACAATTTCTTTTCCTCAACTGGTCCTGCCCTATTTAAAATTGTCCGAAAACAGATCAAATAGGAAAAGGATCCCATCGCCTTGAAATGGAATCTGGAAAAGTTTTTTCGAGGGATACCAGATAAGCCAAGTATAATTGAATTCAACTCATCCAACAAGAACTCCCTACACGAATGTGCATGATACCACAAGCGTTGACTTAAAAAGAGTGTAGCAAATCCTATCAGGTGGTGCGACTAAATTAGACATGGCCTGGACCAATCTTCGGTCGAAACATATCTAAGTTATCTAAGTTATATACATAAATAAAAACCAAAACTTTATTTGTGCTACAAAACAGTGGTGTACGTCGCAGTTGTCAAGCAGGTCAAATTTATAATTATAAATGTCGAACTAGTGTAGTTACAAGAGTACGTGGAATGTGGTTTTGTTTTGAAATCAGAAAAAACTTTCTCTGTAACTCTATTAGATATGTGTTGCATACGTGTGAGCCTGGTGACATTGCAAACAGTAACATTCTAAACAACTTAAGGTCAC
>NC_142929.1:120121053-120146053 GCF_046866305.1 Octopus bimaculoides
GGATTTGGGAAATGGAAAAATTGCTAGAGAAAGAAATGACAGAAAAGTTTATGGGGAAATACTTGCGCAGACTGAGACTGATCCTTAAGTCAAAATTAACCGGACGGAATAGGATATTATTATTATTATTATTATTATTATTATTATTATTATTATTATTATTATTATTATTCAGTAGTTTTATTTTTATAACGTGCTTTCACTTCACTACCGAGCGCAGCTCTGTGCGCCTTGGGTATGTGCTGTGGTTTGCTGTGGTGCTCTTATGTTTACTGTATTGAAAGTGTTTTGCGTAGAATGTGTGCAGTACGCAGTAGTGCAATTTTCTGTATGTTATATATATTTGTAAGTCCTGGTGTTTTTGTTATGTATTTGTCTGAATATTTTTTTATTGTACCTAAGGCACCTACTATGATAGGAATTGTTTCTGTTTTTAGATTCCACATTCGAGTTATCTCTATTTCCAGGTCTTTATTATTATTATCATTATTATTATTATTATTATTATTATTATTATTGTTATTATTATTATTATCATCATCATCATCATCATCATCATCATCATCATCATCATCTTCATCATCATTATCATCATCATCATCATCATTATTATTATTATTATTATTATTATTATTATTATTATTATTGTTGTTGTTGTTGTTGTTGTTGTTGTTATTGTTGCTGTTGTTAATAAGTAAGTAAATAAATAAAACAAAAAAATAGGTAAGGAGTTTGGCGAAATGGGCACCTCTAGTGGTAGCTGAACTTGTGGAACTCAATGGGAATTGGGGTTGCGATGACGTCTCTTTGTTTCGGTGTGACATGTGCATCTTCCTTCCTAGCTCCTTATTCGATATACAATGTTTTTGACTTTGCAGTAGATACGTACGTGTAGCACATATTACGAAGTTACTTTGGCAGCTAAGATTTACAGAACAGATATTCAATGAATTTACTCATTTATATAAATATAACGTTTAAGCTATATTTATATATATTTCACATATTGAGGTTATTACATAGAATTATAAATTTAGCTCCATAGCATCAGGACACATTTGTATATAATTAGAATTCCTTACACGGGAAAAATAATTAAATACGCTGTAGAGATGTCCAATAGGAAATATATAGCTTGGGCTGTTTTGAACGGAAGGTCTGAAAAGAAATAGTCATTTGGTAAAATTCAGATTTTTTTTTGGGGGGGGGGGGCTGCTAATATTCAGAAAGTAAATATCTGTAAAAACCTTTCGAAATATGTTAGAAAGAGCGTATCTCTTACACTGTGATGAAGTAGAGCGTATCTCTTACACTGTGATGAAGTAGAATTCTCCTCATATAAAGCCAACGGAACAGTGCAGGAAAAGTGAAGAACGTCAACAGCATCAATGGCAGAAGATACTGATTCTTTATTAGAGGAGCATGCCAGAAATCTAAAGGTGAGATTTTTTCCTCTTGGCCGTATGAGCAAAATCATATTTGGTTCAATTGGTCGAACCCAAGTGGACAGTAAACACTGGGTTTTGATATTCTCGGAGTATGGTCATTCGTTTTCATAGACTTTATACTTCCACTTTTCTACCCCAAACTTTCTGTAATACATCTTCCCTATCCTTATACATGTCTTTCTTCTTTCGTTTCGCAGCATTTGTCGTTTTGTATTTACTTTTCTTATGTATGCATGTATCGATGTCAGTTTTCCTAATTATAGTTTTTTCGATAAGAAAATCGTTTTTTCACTTTCGAAAAACTGTGCGTTTTTACAATCGTTTTAGTTATACTCAAATATTTTAGTTAAATCTAAATATCTCCATTACATTTTAAATTTGATCATATTTATGCACTCTAAGGACATGATTTCGCAGAAGCATTACGATATCAGACAATTAACCTGAAACTCTAAATACCTTTTAAATTCTAAATAACTGTTGCTTTACGTTATGAAGTATATAATTAAACAGATATCTGGTTTATACTTAAAGAATCCAGATAAATTTTCTTTCTATTTCTTAGGAGAAACAGATTACTATTCAGATTCAATTTTACATGCTTGCAATATAACGCTACAATAATTATTATTATGCAGAGGTTATCAATCCATTATAATATGCGAGATCGAAATCAAAATTACAGAACCCATATGCTAACGTACATTAATACAGCACAAGGCCATTTGTGGTCCAGAAATTTCATATGAGGCGGTGGCTAACACCTGAAAACGGATGGCAGTAAACAGAAATTGCTTAAGTGGAGTGTTGAGTAACGGGGGACCATCTAAAATTCTTACGTTATTCTCAGCTGACTTCACGTACATGCACTTGTTAAGCCTTCTAGATTTAGTATTCAATATTAAAACATTTCTAAAAGTCAAATCATATCCGATATTCATTGCGGATATTCGAAGTATGAACTATACTCCTCACTCCAACTATGTTGTAATAATCAATGAAATAGATTTGCTGCCAGCTGCAAGAAAATAGTTCCCAACATGTGTTAATTATTTTCAGGACCAATATCAGGTTATACGAATTTCGTCGAATAAACAGCGGAATAATGTCTACAATCACACAATTTCATCTTAACAAGCTCATATATTAAATTAATGTGCAAATCCTAACTACAGCATTAATAAGTACTGTTGTAGGTAGTTCTAGTCTGAAAAAGTCCGACGGCGAATAACTTTCAATCAAATATAAAATGATATAAAATAAACGACAATATAGTATTTTTTAAAAGCACATATAATTGTATTTGCACCTAATCTAATGAAATTATGCTCACTTAATGCATCATCTCAGACAGAATTCCCAACGGGTTGAAATATATATATATATATATATATATATATATATATATATATAATAGGTACATGTATATATATAAATACATATACAAACACATGCATACACACAGAGATACACACACATACGCATACGCACACGTACACATACCATCACAAGCACGCACGCACACACACACACACACACACACACACACACACACACACACACACACACACACACACACACACACATATATATATATATATATATATATATATATATATATATATATATGTATATATATTTATACATGCCAATACATATTTTATTTTATTTCAAGTTCATGAAAGAACAAACAACCTAGTAGCAAATTTGATATTTTTTGCTCACACATGTTACTTTAGAGAATGCAAAATTTGTGAATATTTTCGCATGGTTTATTATACTTCATTAGTACAATTCATATACATATATATGTGTATGTATTCACGTGCATATATTTAAAATACATATATGTATGTATGTATGTATGTATAAATATATTATATATATATACGATATATAGGTACACACACACACACACACACACACACACATACACACACACACACACACACACACACACACACATACACACACACACACACACACACACACACACACACACACACACACATATATATATATATATATATATATATATATATATATATATATATATATATATATATATATATATATATATATATATATATATATTGTACGTATACATGTGGCGGATATGTGTATGATTGTGTGTGCATGTAGGTATATGTATATAAATATGTACGGAAGTCTGTTAAGAAGAACAACTAAATTATTTAATTATCATATAGTTACACATATTTTACATTAATTTCGAGAAGATTTTGTTCATTAAAAATAGATATTATCGCTGCAGAAACATTTTTATCCGGCGAACATACTAGTTCACAATATTAGAATGCAAATAAAGATAACTGCCTATATATAAAATACTGTTTCATTTACTGTACACGAAGGCCAAAAAATTGAAGGCTTTACATATATATATATATATATATCATTCATCATGGCAGATCGCTACCCACTACACCTTCTTTTTTTCTCTCCTTGTTTCTCTTTTTGTTTCTTTCTGTGTTCCTATCTGTGGAGGAACGTAGGCTCGAAACGTTAAAGACTTTTTCACTTCCCGATCGTTATACTAATACATCTGTTTGTTTTTTACACCACCTGTCTTCACCTCTTTTTTTGTGAATTCTCCCGGTATATATATACATATATGTGTGTGTGTGTGTGTGTGTGTGTGTGTGTGTGTGTGTGTGTGTATGTGTGTGTGTATGGGTGTGTGTGTGTGTGTGCGTGCGTGTGTATGCGTGTGTATACTCATCCAGAGAGTTCAGATAAAATTGCTTCTAATCCCGTTTTGCAATTGCTATATAGACTATAGTTACTGAGCTCAGGCTCACTTACCACCTAAAACTACTACTTGAACTGCAGTTAAAGCAAAGCAGTGCTGCAGCTGCCTAGTAATGACAGCCTATAAATAGTTTATTATTCAACGGGTACTGTGCAGTAGAAGCATTGAACAGATATTTACATATAATCGCAGAGCCTTTTCAATAGATTTATGAAAATAGCGTGGGACATATAAATAAAGGAGTAAGGAGTTGTTCAGATTGTGTCATACACCTGTTTCAAGAATAGATGCGCATTTGGTAAATTTCTTAGCGGAAGAATATAGGCTTTCCTTATAATAGCGGCTATTTCATCTTCAGGAAGGAAAAATGAGGCTGATCCTTATTATTTATTTGCGGTAGTTAGCGGATCTGTCGTGGTACGGAATGTGTTAGTGGATCTGTCGTGGTAAGGAATAGAAAGTTATTTGGGTCTAATAAGGAGTGGAAGGGAACGATAGTATCATAAATGTATGAAGTAGAGAGAGACTAACATTTATAGCTAGTGATACATAGACATATAGAAGTGAAGAGTTAGAAGATGATATGGGTACATATATTCATACATACGCACATACGTATATACATACATACATACATACATATATACAAACAAACGCATAAACGCACACATACACATTTTATATGTAATGAATAGGGTATACAGAAATGGGAAGGGGAGGTTCAATGATAAGATAAGATGAAGACCCCATGTATAATGGCAAAGACCTTACTTACAATGGTGATGTCCAGTGTGATGATTTATGAGAAATATAAGTGGCGAGGGAAAGAGTTTGAGAGATGTAAACAAAATACAGAAAGTAACCATACCGTAGCAATTTGGCGTTGCTTTTCAAGCACTGACTTTGGAAATAGAGGAGTTATAGTATGTATCCGGAGGAAAGGCAAACGAGTAGAGATTTAAATGCGGTCAGTGTTAACACCAATCAGTTTCTGTCGTAATGTGCAGTAAGATGAAAGAATTCAGATAAAATGATATATGACATAATAAAATGATATAAAGTAAATTTATTTACTTAATTTAACTTATATTTAATTTAAATAAGTAACATAAATTGTAAATTGCGTGAAGAATGAAAATGGAATAGGTAATCGGCATAGAATTTAAGTAACGTATAACTTGTTAAAAGACATGAAATAAAAGTAAACAAAATAAGATAAACTGAGTATATTAATTTCATTTAATTTAAAGAAGTTCAATAGGATAGATGAGTTTATACAGTGTTTCTGGTTTGTTCAAATGAGAGTAATATGTGAAAGAATTATATAGAAAGACTCATATTACTGTATTTAGATTGCAGGAAGTTATGACTACAAGTGTATTCGTGTTGTTTATTTAATAATTGTACCGTGTTATGCAATAATACCGTTGTGTGTGTACGTGTCTGTGTTTGTGTGCGTGTGTATGTGTGTGTGTGTGTGTGTATGTGTGCGCACGCGCGCATACATATACATCTATAGCTGTAGGAGTGACACTGCAGGACTGGGTTTGCTTTTCATTCACGTTGTTCCGGGTTCAGTCCCATTGTGTGTTACCTTGCACGTCTTCTATTGTAGCCCCAGCCACCAAAGCCTTATTGGCAGATTTGGTAGAGCAAAGAAAAATGAAGACCGTCGAAGTGATATAAATATATGTGATAGTGTGTGTGTTTGTGAGTGAGTATTTGTGTGTGTGTGAGGGCACATGGCTTAGTGGCTACTCTGTTGCACTTACGAAGTAACGATCATGATTTCAGTTCAAACATTACGCATCAAAGCACCAAGGTAAACAAAACGTAACACCACACCACCAAGCACTACCGTATATATCAACTCACACCTCTAGAAACAATGGGGCATACAATGCTGTTGCACAAAATCTTCTTGTGATGACTAGGGATCCAAAAATGAGCAACACTCTGAAAACACATACATTCATCACATACAAAAAGCAACACAAATCGCTGAAACGACATTTGACAAATGCGAAGATTTACACAGCAATCACGAAGCCAATGGTTAAAAAATGTGAACGCCCAAACTGTGGTATATGCCCCAACATGATGGAAGGCTCAGCATTCCTAATTCAAACAAGGAGAGATGTTCACAATTAGAACCAACTTCACTTGTGGTTGTGAGAATCTAATTTATGTTATAACTTATTCAGGTTGTGGACATAACTACATAAGATAGACAAGTATAGCGTAGGCGGAGAACAACACTGCATAAGGAACAGATAGGTTCCTTACAGTACAGACTGAAGACACAGAAAGATCTACAGGTAATATCCAACCAAACATCGCAGTTTTCGCCATCTACCAGCCCAAAGAAACAATTTCTGTACAAGAACATTTGAATAAAGTACATTTATCGAAAAATACAGAACGCGACTCAATATGGCCTCAGTATATATTTTAATGCATGTTCACATATTTATCACTGTGCATACTTCATCGACTAAAATCCTCTGAGGAAAATGCGAAATTACAATCATTTCAAAGTCATGATTAGTGAAAGCGAAACTGGTCGACAAAAACAGTACTCTGTTATTAATAAAGTATATTTTAAAACATATTTAGATATATATTGTATACAAAATAAACTGTGTGCATGTTCTTTCTTTTATTTTAATCTAGCAGAAAGACTGCCCTCCGGGTGGTTTCCTGCTAACCCCTTGATAATATTTTCACATTTCCAATTCTAATAATTTTTATATTTTACGTATAATTATTTATTTGTATAATGGTGCTCATTTTCTTAGTAAATATTGCTTTCATTAATTTATCATAGTCATAATCTCTATTTTTAAAACAAATATCATGGTAGTCCAACAATATGGGGAGAAGTAGTTTATCAAGTTTTACTTTCTCATCAAATTCAGCATCCTATCTGTAAGCTTTGCAGTGTGTGTGTGTGTGTGAGAGAGAGAGAGAGAGCGAGTGAGATGTTGGGAGAGAGAACATTGCAAACAATGAATGAAATAAACATGCAATGAAGCAATCGTATAAAAAAGGGCATTACAATAGATGTAAACGCCCCCGATTTTGTTGCCTCATGATATTCAGAAAAATGGTTACTTTTAACTAAATTTTCGACAAATACCGCTTAGATGTTGTGGCTTCAGATTATATAGGAACTTTGGACGAAGAATTTTTCTGAGGGGTTGGAAAGAGGAGTTTCGGAAAATTCACACGATCTGACTTTTATCCGTCATAAATTTCGGGAACATGGGTATATTTTAATGAAAATTTATAGAAATCCCTTTCAAATGGCATACATTACGAACATAAAGAAATTTGTGGGAACAGTTTTTCGGGGATTACCCATATTTTTTAAGCCATGGCCACCAAAATGATAGCGTTATGATGGGGAGGGGAATATTTGTATGAATAAGTTTTGAAAACTCTTTTTGTTGATACAACCCCTCCCTCATCATCCCACTTTGGACCTATTTTGGAAATTTTTTTGCGCTTCAAAACCATAGGATTTTTTTTTAATTGTTATTATTTTTAGAAGGGAAAGTGAGGGCCGTTTTGCTATTGTTTCTAGCATATCCAAGGCAACACTGCTTGTTTCTTTATCACTCTCACGTGTATTGATGTTTTTCAATAATTGTCCCCCATAAATACATCCATATGCTATTATAAAGGAACCTTTGAGAAATTATGAATTTTCTGCAACTTCACTCCCTGCATCCGATTGTTTCTCTTTAGAAATTAAAATATTGGAGAACCTGAGAAGGTCATTGCTGGCATTTATCTACAGTGATATAAAAAAAATTACGGAGATGTACTTACATATTTAAGTCACTAGATCTGAGATCGTGTGCGGCAACAAAAACAATTGCAGTATGGAAGAAGTTTGTAAGCCATTCAAGAAAACACGAAAACTGTTAGTTTCACGGCAATACTTAAATATAGAGATCCAATGCATCTACGAAACGTTATGAAGGCGAAGGTTAGTTTTTAGGGTTAGTTTTAGGGTTAGTTAGAGCTAGGGTTAGCTTTAGGGTTAGTTGGAGTTAGGGTTAGCTTTAGGGTTAGTTAGGGTTAAGGTTAGGGTGTCATTACACGTCCGTAACACCTGTATTTAAGTAGTACCATTAAGAGGCCTTTGTATTTAAGTATTACCAAATTCACTTTAACATTAAAATTTCATTTGTGTCAAAATATTTTCGTGGCTTTGAAACCGCGACCTGTTCACTGACAAAACTTCATAAAAGTGATGCAGCACGAAGTTTTGTCAGTGAGCGCGCGCACACACACATTCATTGCTTTTCCTTTGTATGTATGTGTAAATGTGTGTGTGCACGAGAGTGTCAATATTGAAGTCGCTCGTGCAACTTGCTTGTGTATACATTGGCATAGCGGTATAGAATGTTTGGAAACAACGAATAATATGCTAGTTTCGAGTACTAGTCGGTAACTTTTTTCTCCTCGTCTTCCAAATTTCTGGGACCTTCCAACTTTCTAGGATCTTCTCACAGCTATCCTGCGTTCAAAAATTACATGGGTGTCTTAAAAATAATGTTTTACATCACGTATACATTAATAAAATAAACTGTTGCTTTTCGAAGTAGTGAATTAAAACTTAAAAGACAAAGTGAGAGACTTTGCAAATGAAAATAGCATACTCTGCAGTGAATGCAAGGAATAGTTAAATCAGTGATGAATTGGACGCAGTGAATGAAATGAATATTTAAATTTGTGAGAAATTGGAGTTTAAGAAAATCCAATAAACTTCAGAATTTGAATTATAGGAAATTTCTGAGAACATGAATTTATAAAAATATTTTCAGTCAGTCAACCCTTTAATAATTGCCTTCTCTATTATAGCATAGATGTATATATATTTTGCAGTACAACTCACCACGTGAGGATAGTCGAAATTTCCCTCCCATTCTCTTACTATATACATATATATATTTATATATATATATATATATATATATATATATATATATATATATATATATATATATATATATATATATATATATATATATATATATATATATATATATATATATACATTATATAAATATATACTAGTATATTTGTATGTTTATATCTATGTAAGTGTATGAGGTTGCACCCACCCCAGTTTGACAACCAGTGTTCGTTTATTTACGTCCATTTAACTTAGTTCGGCTGAAGAAAATGATAAAGGGAGTGTTAGGATTTACAATGTAAGGTTTAGGGGCGATTGGTTCGACGAAAAATGTGCAGTGCGGTAGACCAGTATGGTCATACCTCAATGGCTGAAACAAGTAAACGATTACAGATAATATATATATATATATATATATATATATATATATATATATATATATATATATATATATATATATATACATGTATTTGCATATATATGTGTGTACATGAACACCATAAATCACGTCGTTAATACATTATTAATTATCAGTGCATCGATCTGGAATTTCCCCTATACTTGACATGTGACATCGATCGAAATGCAAATACGAGACTAAGTACATAAACCTAAAAATTTAGCAAAATATTATACGGTGTTTATCTTACTAACACACATATATCCGTCACATATAACAAATATGTAGTAATAAAAATATCAATAGAAAGATAATTGTTACATATAGATGCTTATTTGTACATACAACATACGTACATGCATACATAAATACTAACATACATTCTTCTGTGTTTGTGCGTGTGTGTGAATCGAAAGACACACACACACACACACACACACACATATATGTATATATATATATATATATATATATATATATATATATATATATATATATATATATATATATATATATATATATATATACACGTATGCATACATGACACCTGTCTGGTTGAGAGATAATTCGTGATCGATGCAGAAGTAAGAAATGATAATTAATAATATTAATAATCATATTGGTGACGGTAATCATGTTATTTGTTATAAATAATCACAATATGTCTCAGTGCAATGAGCTAAAGCCTGTATCGATAAATCACATTGGCTCATAACTTTGTAATGGAGGTAGGTGAGTGAAAGAAGTTAAGAAAAGATAGCGAGAGCTATTGCCTGTATAGCCTGGCGAATAAGTTCTAGATTACAATATCTCGATGGACAGCAGTACATACCTCGTGCTGAATTTATTTATAGAGCGCTGTATACAAATGACAAGATCACTGCTTTCCCAATTTCCAGTAAACACACGCTCACACACACACGCATATATATATATATATATATATATATATATATATATATATATATATATATATATATATATATATATATATATATATATATATATATATATATATATATATATGTGTGTGTAAATATATAAATATATGTAAATATATAAAAACAAAAAGATAAAGAGAGCAAAGGTAAGGTTGTAGAAGTATTTTATGGATAGAGTCTTACAGGTGTTTCTGGTAAGATCCAGTACTTCCCTTCATCGGAGACAGAAAAGATTAAGTAATCTATTATTATATCCATAGGCGGATATTTTTAGTATGAAGTGGTAAAGAGTGTGATGTTCTGAAAAAAGAGAGAACAGTACTTGAAGTGTAGTTTCATTCCAGTGGTAAATATCCGTGTAGAAATCCGTGTAAAGTAATCCTTGTGTGGATAATCCGGAAATTTATGTTGGAGCGAAAGTTGATACAGCATAGATAGCAGAGGTACATATATTCCATATTGCGATGGAATTTTTGCTTGTTTACTTGAAGAATGGCCAAGTCAAGTGAAAAGTGAGCGGTAATTAGGTCAAGTCATGAAGACAGAATGTGAAAAGGGATAGAGGAGAGATAGAGGCGGAGGATGGTAGCGATATATTTATGGTCAGTTGGTCTTAACAGGGTAGAGGGGATGAGGATATAGAGTGAAGGAGGAATGGGGGGATGAGGTTAAAAGGTCTAGTGAGTAGGAAGGAATGCGTGTGTGTAGTATATGGGTGGTGGGGGTATGAGTGATAAACCAAGGACAGAGTTAAAGGGAAGGGATGGGTGGGAAAGGTAGTTAGTAGTATCATATTTTAGGATGCTACCAAGCCTATTTATAGACGGTGGAAAGGGATTGAAAGAAGTGACATAGGCTGTATGCGTAGGTGGTGTTCTTGTGAATTTGAGAATAGAAGAAATAGATTTCGTGGTATATGTGTGGTGAGATGATCGAAAGGAAATAATCCTATTCAAAAGATGGTGAAAGATGGATGCTTTTGCCAGGTTGAATAGGTTGCCTGTGGGGGGTTGTGTGATTATGTTGCGTGATCGTTTCTGCAATTTTGCTTGTGATAGAACCTAAATGTGTGGAAAGAGCGGTGGTTGCAGTTGCTAAACGCTTCGTTATATCGATTAAGTAGAGTGGGAGAATTGTATTTTAAAATATGGAACGCCTCCGTTAGGCAAAGCTTGCAATTGGAGCGCTGGCCCTGGTATGGAGTTCCACAATCTAAGATGGACCATTTTAAGGTGTATTGGGTATTTTTGTTTTTGAGGTGATGAATATGATTGGCTAATGTTGTAGATTTACTGTGTTTGTCGTATCTAAAAGAGTGCATATGGGCTGCGTAGCGATGTTTAATGTTTATAGTTGCACTAATGTACGTGGCAGTAGAGTTATGTAATAGATTTTTCACGGTGCATTTATATATTACATTGTACATACTCCACCAATTAAAATCACCAATTAAGATCACACTTCCCTTTATGAGAAAGAGGAGTCCAGCGTACGTCATATATTAGCATTTGTATATATATAAAAATTTAAGAATGAGATAAAAATCGAAAGCTGTGAAATATTTTAGAATACTTATAAATAGAACTTCTTACAACTTTTTCCGGGATATTTTATATATCCCTTCATCGGGGACGGTTGGTCAAAATTTTCTCACACTGTCCCCGATAACGGGACATTTAAAATATCTCCGAAACAGTTGTAAGACTTGTTTATAAATGTTCTAAAATCTTTCACAGTCTTGGATTTTACCGCATTCTGAATATATATATATATATATATATATATATATATATATATATATATATATATATATATATATATATATATGTATGTATGTATGTATATATATATGTATGTATATATATATATATATATATATATATATATATATATATATATATTCTTCATCACAGATACTTTCCATTGCATCTGCTACTAAACAGTGCATATAGGTAATAGTTCATCTATAACAAAGATTATATTTATTTCTTATTTAAACACTGATTACTATCTTTAAACTAGCGAGTGTACATATGACATACATGCACACACTCAAATATACATGGTACATGTACCTACACACATCAAAGCATATATTGTTTATTCATGTCTACATAGAGACATGTATATATATTTATGTATGTATGAGTATATATATATATATATATATATATATATATATATATATATATATACCTTGGCATAGCTGGTAAATTAGGAGAGTGGCTGCATGACTTCCTGAATGGTAGAAGTCAGACAGTTGCAGCCAATGGAGAACTATCTAGGGAAACACAAATATTGAGCGGTGTTCCGCAAGGAACTATTCTGGGGCCACTACTGTTCATAGTGGCCCTTCTGGACATGCCCTCGGTCACTCGGAGAGCCACTGTCACTAGCTATGCTGATGACACAAAGATATCTCAGGCAATAAAGAATCCTGATGATATTGTAAGCCTGCAGAATGACCTAAATGCAATATATGAGTGGGCAGAGCAAAATAATATGCATTTCAATGCAAAAAGATTTCAAGTACTGCGCTACAAGACAACAAGTGCCTCCCAACTGGCATACACAGGACTTGGAGGTACTGCAATCCCAGAACCACAAACAGTAAGAGATTTGGGCATCAACTTGTGTAGTGATGCATCATTTCACATGCATATTGTCAAGTTGACAGCAAAGTGCAGACAACTGGCAGGGTGGATACTGAGGACATTCCGTACAAGGGATCACAAAGTCATGTTGACTCTATGGAGGATATTTGTTCTGCTCTCAGTTGTGGTCACCACACAGTGTTAAGCGGACAGCAGAAATCGAGGCAATTCAGCGGCACTATACAAAAAAGATCGCCACAGTCCAACAGATGAACTACAGGGAGCGACTGAAGGCACTAGGTCTCTACTCTCTGAAGCACAGGCGGGAGAGATATGTAATAATATACATATGGAAAATACCGGAAGGACTGGTGCCAAACTTTGGCATCAAGTACTACAGGAATGCCCGCACGGGTCACCACTGGATGGTGCCTAAGGTGCCGTCCACTGCATCTCACATAAGAACGAGATACTGCAGCAGCCTCGGTTTCAGAGGACCTCAGCTCTTCAATGCCCTGCCAAAACATTTGAGAGACCTGCAAGACATGGATGCGGAGGTCTTCAAGACAAAACTCGACGCTTTCCTTCCCACGATACCAGACGAACCAATGGCTCGAAATGAGGCGCAGTTTAGGGCAGATGTGCCATCAAAACTTTTGATTGGACCATATCAGGTGGATGAGGAGAGTCATGCAAGGAACGTGAAGAGAGCACAGCATAAACACAGAAAATCACGGTGGTGCTCCAGCATGACCGCAGCCACTTGGCTGAAACCCATAAATAAATAAATAAATATATATATGTATGTATATGTATATATATATATATATATATATATATATATATATATATATATATATATATATATATGTATGTATATATATATATATATATATATATATATATACATATATATACATATGTACATATATATATATATATATATATATACATATATGTACATGTGTATATATACATATATATACATATATATACATATATATATATATATATATATATATATATATATATATATATATATATATATATATATATATATATATATATATATATATATATATATATATATATATATATATATATATATATATATATATATATATATATATATATATATATATACAATATATACATGTTTCCGTGAGTTTGGCATGTTTTGCATGGGCGTGTGTTCGTAAATATATAGCATGCCGTACGTTGGTTTAAATATATAGAATTATACGAAGTAAAACGGATAGAATATTGAATTAGTACTTCTACTGTATTTCTTCCTTTAGGATTTTTAAAACGAGTAAAGAAAATAAACAGGAGAAATATAAATAGAGAACTTTCATAAATATTTTGAAATATATTTATTTATGGAAATTGTGTTGCCAAAATATTGCAAGAAAATATGACACACCTGCATTAATTATAGCTCTTTTGCCCACCTGTTTCACAAACGTCTTGACAAGAATCAATTGTCTTGCTTTATAGTTCAATAGTTGGCTTGAATGTATCAGGTGAATTTCTATGTGAGCAGATGGGCATATTGTCCATATTGTATTATGCGTAAAACAACTGAACAATTTAAATTTTGACATGATTTATAAAGGTTTTCCTCAAACCAAACAAAAATTGCAAGACTAAACATAATAGAATATATTTATGAATACACATAATTATAGGTTGCCAGATTCCATTTCTTCTTCAGTCCTTTGAAAAATCGCACTGTGAAGCATAGGTGAACGTTTCATGAAGCTTCAGCAACTTACAATATATAACTACGTCGGTACCTATGTATATTCATTACGGATATGAATTAGTTATTAAGAGGAAAAAAATCTCTAGCAGGAACTCATGATTAAATAATGTTTTTTTTTTTTAATTGATTCACTATTTATAATAACCAAAAGCTGTATATTCCAAACTCCCGAGACGTTTCTAGAAATAATTACATAAAACGCTACCAATATATATTTTTGTGAAAGAATTCAATTAGATATTGCTGCATTTTTGTTTAAAAGTATATGAATGCTATTTAGCGATTTTGTCAGCTTAAATCTTGTTTAGGGGAAACCGTTTAAAGTTGAATAGTTAAATATTCATAGATGTATTTTGTTTGTCGCTATTACATTGAGGTGAATGGAAGTTATTTATTACTACTTTAACCATTTCTACTATAGAGAGATGTATTAAAACGTAATTGAAGATGGTTTTTATGTAATTATTTATTTAATAAATTTTATTATGTATCTCGCTATCATTAAAAGGCGCCTCTTTCAATATATATATATATATATATATATATATATATATATATATATATATATATATATATATATTATATATATATATATATATATATATAATATATATATATATATATATATATATATATATATATATATATATATATATATATATATATATATATATATATATATATATATATATATATATATATATATATATATATATATATATATATATATATATATATATATATATATATATATATATGTATATATATATATATATATATATATACATATATATATATATATATATATATATATATGTATATATATATATATATATATATGTATATATATATATATATATATACATATATATATATATATATATATATATATATATATATATATATATATATATATATATACATATATATATATATATATGTAGGTATGTATATATATTGATACAAATGGTAAGACAACAAATATCTGTAAATATATGTGACACATATTTGGTAGCCGTCACATATAAATATTTATATACATATCTATACACATAGATATATATATATATATATATATATATATATATATATATATATATATATATATATATATATATATATATATATATATATATATATATAAATATATATATATATATATATATATATATATATATATATATATATATATATATATATATATATATATATATATATATATATATATATATATATATATATATATATATATATATATATATATGAAAGAAGGTTTGAAAATGCACTTATTTATTTACTTAACCAGTTTCACTTTTTTAGAAAAAGATTATCAAAAGTCTTTGAGAATAATAGAGAACGTTAAAAAACAGTTTGAGTATTAAAATACATATATACATTCTTTGGTGATAATAAGAGGAATATATTTAAAGTATAAAGCTTTGTATGAGCTTTGTAGTGTTACATACTGATTATCACACATTCTCTGATAATAAGACGAAAATGTTAAAAACAGTGTAAGTATGTAAATACATATATGGAAAAATACATATACATATTCTTTGATAATAATAGAAAATGTTAGAAACAGTTTAAGTTTCAAAATACATATATACATTCTTTGATAATAATAATAAGAATATGTTTGAAACAGTTTACAACATTGTTATAACAAAAAGGATTTGGTAAAATATGTATATATATATACCCAGGAAAGATATTTAAGAGTTCGCAAAAAGTTGAGGAGGAACTGACCTAGCTTTTTTCTCTTGTGTGTATTGAGGGAATGTTTGCTGTCTTATATATATATATATATTGTATTATTATTATATATATGAATATATATACATATATATAAGAATACAAAATGGGACAAGAACACAAAACATCCCGACAGTTAGAAACATCCAGATAGACGATACAATGAAAACAAGCAAGGACGGGAAATTCGGAGTTCCAGATTATCTTTGCAATTTCGGCGGGTTATATTCGAGATTACCCCAATCTCGCCAGCACCAAGGAAAAACTAAGCTAAGAACATTAGATTCCTTGAAAGAAAGCAGCGAATGTATACGACCACAAGGACGAAAAAAATAACGGAAAATGTTACACAAATACAAATAACAGGACATAACAACAAGTGTCTTTCTACTAAGGACGAAATCAATTAAGCTGGCGTGTTTGGAAATAAAGCCTTACGGCAGAGATACAAATGTGTATATATATATATATATATATATATATATATATATATAATACATGAACAATTGGAGCTTGTACGAAACGTACGTACTGCTGTAACCTATTGAATTTTTGTTGCTTTTCTACAAATTTTATTCACCAAATCTCTTGATTTTGTTTTTGGTTTTTACCCTACCAAATTCTGGTGCCTCAAACATTTTAAGTACCACATTTAATCTTTTGATTAAATTTATATTATTGTGTGTGTGTGTGTGTGTGTGTGTGTGTGTGTGTGTGTGTGTGCGCGTGTGAGTGTGTATGCGCGCGCGCGTGTGTGTCGTTTTTAGAATCCGGAAAATGAGTAGTGCACCCTATGTTTTTACTGGAGAAGGCCGGATTATGGGGTTACCCTGGGTTTCCCGTCCATTAAGGGTTTCACATTATAGCGTATCATCAGATCCCAAGACCTTTCTTAGGGGAACACAAAAAAAGATGTGGATATATATATATATATATAAGCTTTAAAAGGAAATGTATTTTATAAAATCATTTTAGCATATTCTACCTTGACTTTTTTCCATATATAGGGATAATTCACAAAAACAAAAAAAAAACAGACGATGAAGACAGGTGATGTAGACAACAAACAGATGTATTAGTATAACACTCGGGAGGGGAAAAAAGTCTTTAACGTTTCGAGCCTACGCTCTTCCACAGATATAGATAGATAGATAGATAGATAGAGAGAGAGAGAGAGAGAGAGAGAGAGAGAGAGAGAGAGAGAGAGAGAGAGAGATAGCTATTGTATCTTCTGTTAAGAACATAGTGGAGTACGGTATAATGTTCATCCACATTCATATTTACCCTGTGCTATCCAGCAGTAGTATTTTACGTACTTCTAGGATTGTGTTTGAGTATCTGTCGTGTGTAAATATATAATTTTTTCAATTATATGTGTGTGTTTCTCTTGCGTTGTGGAAGGATCAATAGAAATGTACTCAATGAAGTCCAGTGAGAGATATCCTTTAATGGACACAGTATGATGATATGAAAATGTGAGGTGCTAATATTTTCTTCTTGTGGCGCTACTAGGCACATTATAAAAACCGGCCTAGCCACGTGCCACCACAGCGACAAACTATTAGTGGCTCTCATCTTTATATCTTTCTACATCTACTGTGCATATTAAATTCTATATATATAATTAGGAAATTGTGGGAGGAGAGAAAGGGTGTATGAAAGCCACAAGGTAATGGTGTGGCTTAATAAATTTGCACTCTCTAAGTTTGTATTCAATGTTCACCCTCTCGATCGTCAAGCTATCTTTTTCTCTTTCTTTCTAACTCTCTCCCTCTGTACACATTCATACTTCACTAGCAACAGCTGTTCCCTGTGGATATATAGGATTTGAAAGTGGATGCGCAATGGCCCAGTGGTTAGGGCAGCGGGCTCGTGGTCATAGGATCGTGGTTTCGATTCCCACACCGAGCGTTGTGAGTGTTTATTGAGCGAAAACACCTAAAGCTCCACGAGGCTCCGGCAGGGGATGGTGGCGAACCCTGCTGTACTCTTTTGCCACAACTTTCTCTCACTATTTCTTCCTGTTTCTGTTGTGCCTGTAATTCAAAGGGTCAGCCTTGTCACCCTGTGTCACGCTGAATATCCCCGAGAACTACGTTAACAGTACACGTGTCTGTGGAGTGCTCAGCCACTTGCATGTGAGAGTTGGTCAAAATTCTTTGCAATATTACCTTCATATTTCTACTTTCTTATTTCATATTCCACTGGCAGCCATTTTAATTTTTTCTTCGGTTAAATGAGCCACTTGTATCTGCTGAGTTTAATATAATTAATTGTTAGAAGCAATTATAATTGTTGTTGTTATATATTTTCTAAACACCGATAACTTGTAAATTTACATCATATGTCGTTGAGTTTTCAAGCATGTTTTAAATTTCGTTTTGTTAATATTAAAATACTCTCGAGTAGCCTAGGGTTTACAAACATTTAACCTCCTCTGCATAGATGAGAATCCAATATTATTGTCTGTCATTTATAGGCATCGTACAAACATTTAATTAGAATGTCAACAAGTTTGACAATTTTCAAGGTAGGTTTGGTGGTGAGCAACCATGGATGGTATGCTCTCTATAACCTTGAAGCTATCGCTATCTCTCAAACTGTTATTCGCTACGTACAGATGATGGACTTGCACAGACACTTTGCAAAGAGTTGTGGTACCGGCTTTAATCCATCTACAGATAATTCTTACATAGTACTAATAACTTTTATCTGCGAACAACAGTAACACCGTTGTGCAAATTAGAAAGGATGTGATGTCATGACAATACTGTATTTAGAAAAGACGGTTAGAATAATACCGTAAAATAGCAACAACCATGAAAGCTGACACAATATAACCAACAGCAATAAAAATATTACATTCGCTAACCACTGGGCCATTGCGCATCCACTTTCAAATCCTATATATCCACAGGGAACAGCTGTTGCTAGTGAAGTATGAATGTGTACAGAGGGAGAGAGTTAGAAAGAAAGAGAAAAAGATAGACCCTCTCAGGCAAATGAATGAGCAGCAGAACAACAAGAAACAAAAATAAAACTGACAAACCAATAACACTAATAGCTGCAAATACTAGTAAATAAAACATGTCAAGTAACAAATATAAAATAAGAAATGGAAAACGTTAGAAATAAAAGAGAGGGGAAGCTAGATATTAAATTGGTTACGTTTAGAAAGTTATCCTATCCACACTCTAGTTATACAATTTGTTCTCGACCTTGTCAACCAAAAGAAGCACCATAATTGACCTTTCCTAACTAAAATGAGCGTTTTTTAGACTCATAATAACGAGAGCTGTTCGATACGCTCAAGAGTAGTAGTAGTAGCTGCAGCAGTAGTGACAGCAACTGTTTCCGAAAAGTACATCTTGCAAAATCGCATAAATGTTATCAGCGCAGTGAACGGGTAGAAATTCTGTGGAATATTATTGGCTACAATATAAGTCACCGACTGTTTTTATCTTAATTTTTTTTTACCTCCGTGATTAACAGACTATGATGCGAAATTTTCCTCATTAACCCCTTGTCCGTGAACTTCACCAACGAAATCACACCCATATTTTACCATTATCAACATGAACATCATTATTATATTTCTCTACATCGTTAACTGTATCACCTTAGCCATTATCATCAACAGCTGTATCACCATTATCATACACATGAAATTCTTTACCATGACCTCCACGACGACCACCATCATCATCATTACCGGTTTTTCTACCTCATCGTCCACAACAACATATTTTCTTCATTAGAGTCACAATACGAACGACCAGCTACAATAATACTGCGCTGGAAACATATATAATTATCATAACCATTGGAGATATTCGTGTGGCAATATCTCTATTGGATTTGTTTTTAGGTTACTTCTTTTTCCGAACACCACTAGCTTTCGTGTGTAATGTCCATTAGTACTTATAATTTATTCCTTTTATATGTAGTAAAAAATTTCAAATAAAATTATTCCACAATCATTCTTCCCGTATCTTCGACAATATACTCACTAATGTTTTATCGCTGAGATGATATTGTTTCTTCCTGTTTTTGTCTTTCCATTTTTATGGCTCATATCTGAATCCCCACCCCGAACTAGCTTAGTTACTTCAGTTGCTCCTCTACAGCATATGCGTCTGAAGGTTTAGGAACACATACACATGCACGAGCGCACACATTCAAACTTGCACGTATGCATACATAATTACACAAATACAAATTTATGCTGACAAGTAGGTGTAAACATGTTGAATGTTCAAATCAGTCAATAACATCTACATTAATTTACTATATCATGTTAACACTTTTCAGTTTTACATTGTATTTTAATCATCTTCGCATAGAATTGTTCTCCTCTATTCTCATCCTTTTTAGTGTGTTTCATGTCCAACAAATTAGATATTGATTTCTTAAGTAAACATGTCAATTTATTTACTGCGTTTACTTATTCATTTTGTTGTTATTGTTTATCACAAAGTGAACACTGATTGCTATCCATTTTGGGGATACTTTCATAACGGCATACATGCATACTTTCATAATGGCATAAAGGCTGTGCCTATAATATTTAGTATTCTTTCGAAGACAAGCGACGGAGCTCGTGGGTGATCCAAGGAATGATACGATTTAGTGCTCTTAGCAAAAAGTGTGCGTATAATAAAATCATAGACACGGAAGTGGGTTGGAGTGATTCTGAGGATGACTAAATTGCGAGAGACAATAGAGTAAAATAATTTGGGAATTTGATGGCATGGATCAAATAAGTTTATAACCACTGGATGTTGCACAAAGTTAAGTTAAAATTCAAGGAAGGCATTTCTCCAGCAGTGGAGAGCTAGGCATGCTTCAATGCTTAAAGAAAAGAATAAAGTTAATAATAAAAGGCCGTTTTAAAAATGCTATAAATAAAATGTTTACTGGGAAATCTCTCTAGAAGCCTAGAAGGACAAATATTTTTCACTAATATGTTTGCATAAAGATGAAGGCTCATTGGCAATATATCGGAATGACATTTTTAGGCAGTATAATGAAAAGAGTTCTCTTCGCATCAAATGAAGAGTTTTTCGTTTGAAGTCCACAACTAAGAATATAATGCACAATAATCATACGAATATATCTTAATCAATAATGGATAAACTTAGTATTTCACATTAGATAAGGCTAACATCTATTTTAGTGCTTCGTAAATCATGTATTCTAAACATATATTACTAAATAAAGACCAAAAAGCTATCATTCGTGTTCATATTTGCATATATACGTCAATGTACCTGTAGTTTGTGTATAGATGCACTCAGAGAAACACATACAGAAAAGAAAACTCACACACACACACACTCTCTCTCCGTCTCTCTCTCTCTCTCTCTCTCTCTCTCTCTCTCTCTCTCTCTCTCTCTCTCTCTCTCTCTCTCTCTCTCCCTCTTTCTGTCTCTCTCACACACACACACACACACATGCAACCAATGTGAAGTTATGACATTTTTACGAGCTAAGTCAACGGCTGTAAGATTGCGCTACTTAATAAGCAATATAAGATTTAATAGCAAAAATCAATAAACAAATATTTGAAATTTTATGTCAGGATGATTTATTAATAATTTTATTTCAGATAATTCCCACGCATAATACCTTATATATCGAAATATATTTTGTAAATTCTTAAAGTACAATATACGTAAAAATGTGAATGCGAAAGGCTATAATCACTAATGCGATACTAAATAGATTTGTACTAAATGTACATATCCTACTACGATACATCCTATCCGTTGACTTTGGAATTATATGTTGTATTAATGGAAGCAAGTAACACGATATATGTGGATCGTATAAGTATAATGTAGAAGGAATGTTATTTCAACAAGCCGTTTGTAACGACATAGCTTGGTCCATTATGTTTGAGTTTGTTGATTGCTTGCTATAATTACATTTTGTCGGAGCAACAAATGAAATGTCACAGAAATGTTGACCGATTTTCGACGTGGAATTTCTGCAAAGATGTGCAAATTGTGCGAAATGATTTAATAGTTGTTAAACACAGAATGCAGCCTTCTTGAAAATAAAGCTTCAAATTGGTATAAGTCTTGAACTAATTACTTATGTACCATTACGTTTCCTATTCTTGTTCTAATTCCAAATGTACCCTTAATTTTGTTGCACCTGCTAGAGCTTTGAAAATACATAATACTGCCATATATATTGATGTATCTGTCATTGTATATGGCAGTATGTATAGTAGAGGTGACGGTCAAAATGCACCATGAACACTCTATATTGCCTTGTACTAATGCCTAGCGTAGGAACTTATACATTTGTGGTGAAAATGGAGATAATAGATTAGTATACAGAAAATAAACAATTATTGTATGCAAATTATTAGCCCCAGTTGTTTGAAGATATTGGATTTGTCGTATATATATAACAGATTGGCTACATATTTTACTGGGATAGGTCAAGTAATAATGCATACACATTTGTTGAGTGTCAAATAAATCTTGAAAATCGATTCTGTTTATCATTTTTTTTTCGATCTGTGGAGAAATAATTTGCCCTGTTTGTATGTCTTCTACGTTGGTTACATATACATTATCACAGAAGTCATCATGAATTTCGAAGATAGTTGAATGTAAGCTGGTCTAGTAAACTGGGGAAAGGTCTGCTCCGTATTCAAATGTGACTCTCGTTTCAAATTTGAGCCATTTGCCTACGCTTCAACATCAATTGTTCTGAAACACAACTAATAACACAGCAGACTAGAAAGGTTTATGTTGTTAGGCTTGAATACACACATACATACACACATACAACCATATATAGTTAAGTATGCATTTACATATGAATTTATAAGCTTATATGTATGTAAGTATGTATTTAACTGCATGTAATACTTATATAAACATCTATCTATAACAATATGGACACCTGTGGTTGCTTTATAAATCTAGATTAAATCATCAACGAATACATATATCTCAAAGTTAGTTTCGGAATTGCTGGCATCAAGTTTGAATTTTAAAAAAAGTTATTTCATTGTAGAATCTAAGTGATGTCTTTTTATAACGGATGAAATAAACATTACAACTTTCTTTCAGGGCAGCTTATTGCTCTATATTCGCCAACAATGAGAGCTACATGCTGTTTTTAGACCTCCAAGCTTTTCATTGATTTTTCACAAATAGTCTTGAAAGAGTTTGTCTACAAACCAATTCAAATGACTTGATCTCAATTGATGAATCTATCACTATATAGGAAATGTACTACATAAGTTTTAGATCTCAGTAAAGATTAGGTATCAAGTACATAGAAGTATGATTTTAAATTAAATTGCTGAACTCCATGCTTTGAACCTTTGGGATAATAAATCCAAATATGACCACTGGTTACAGGAAGAGAGGTTATCTTTATGAAAGATGGGTAAGTGAGGAAACATAATTTATTACGGAATTTCTGGTTGACAGAAAAAAACATCATCCTACCACCATTATAAGTAAAAAGATTATTTTAATGAAGTAGTTTAGCAAACGACTTGGAAAAACAATGCGTCATATTTTTATAGGACATTCACTTGAGTGAGCGCATAAAAACATAAATCACTAATTTCTGATACCCTCAGATAATAATCTTTAAAACAATTACCTTCGTTTCATAGATTTTGCGATGAACAGTCAGAATTAGTCCGTGTTCTATCTGTTAAGCGTTTTCTTGTCGATCATCAAGCTGAAAATTATTTCTAATTAATTCATGGCGTGTTCTCCAAGTTTAATGGACTTGACTGCAACATGAACACGAAGTTTCATAGTGTCTTCTTAGAATGCTTCGAAGACAATATTTGGTCTTTATACAAAGAGCGGAGAATTGAATTCATCAGCGTACGAAAGAGAAACAACTGGATTAGGACTTTAAGGAAGGTGTAAAGTACACAGGATCCAATATTATAGGTAGATCTTCGATTGGATTCTTCTGGAATATCTCAAAATAGAAATTCGGACTAAAGAAGCTTCTTACGCGCTAAGTGAATAATAATTTTATAGTTTGTAATTTTAATTAGAATTAGTACAGTTCCTAATGTATTTAACGATGTATTGCTGAAATCACCTGATTTAGTTCCTTGTAGCCGTATTAATAGAATGCAGTATATTAATATTATTGATATTGTTGCAGTGTGAAATTGATCATTAACTAGCTAGAGACGATTAGGTAAAAGGAATGTCGGCTTTGGAAGTGACTCGTGAAATAGACGCAATATTCCTGTATTCTGTATTTTTCACTTGTCTATTCCAAAACCCATCAAACCTCTTTGTATGTCTTTGTCTTTCGTTAAAGATCTGGTTGATGAGAGATTTGGGCTGTTATTTCAAAGTTTTTGCCGCTGTTTGAAGATGCCTTATTTCATTT